>NW_028258325.1:27670859-27974843 GCF_053883595.1 Heterocephalus glaber
TAGTAAAACTTTGTCTGAGCTATAGCTGGTAAAAATTATTTCCCACATTGTAGGTTGTCTCTTAGCTCTGTTGGTGGTTTCTCTTTCAGTGCAGAAGGTATTTAATAAGATGAGATCCCAGTTGTTGATTCTTTGTGCTAGTTCCCATGCTACTGAGGTTTTCTTCATAAAGTCTTTTCCCATGCCAATGACTTCAAGAGTTCTACCTAAGTTATCTTCCATCAAGTTTAGTGTTTCTGTCTTAGTATTTAGATCTTTAATCCACTTAGATCTTAGTTTAGTGCATGGTGATATATGTGGGTCTAGTTTTAATCTCTGACAGGTTGAAATCCAGTTTTTCCAACACCATTTATTAAATAGGCTATCTTTCCTTTGATGACAGTGGTTGGCTCCTTTGTCAAAGATGAGGTGGCTGAGTATGTCTGAAGTTGTTTCTGCATCTTCTAATCTATTCTACTGATCCTTGGGTCCGTTTCTTTGCCAGTACCATGCTGTTTTTATCACAGTAGCTTTTTAGTATAGTTTCCAGTTGGGGATTGTGATACCCCCAGCCATGTCTCTGTTGCCTAGAATTGCTTTTGCTATTCTAGGTCTCTTCTGGTTCCAAATGAATTTTTGGATTGTTTTCTCTAGTTCTATGAAGTGTATTTTTTGAATTTCAATTGGAATTGCATTAAATCTGTATAGTAGTTTTGGAAGTATGGCCATTTTCACTATATTGGTACTTCCTACCCTGGAACAAGGGATGTTTTTCCATATTCTTATATCCTCCTTGATCTCCTTTCTCAGGGTGCTGTAGTTTTCAGTGTAGCGTTCTTTTGCTTCCTTTGTTAAATTGATTCCTAGATATTGAAATTTTTTGGATGATATTGTAAAAGGAATTGTTTCCTTAAATTCTCTCTCAATGAGTCTGCTATTTGTGTATAAAAAGGTTATTGATTTTTCAGTATTGACCTTATATCCAGCTACTGTATTGAATCTGTCAGTTAGGTCTAGAAGACTTTTGACTGAGTTTTTTGGGTCTTCTATGTAAAGTATCATATCATCAGCAAATAATGACAGTTTCACTTCTTCATTTCCTATATTTATTCTTTTTAATTTCTTTCTCTTTTCTCATTTCTGTGTCTAATATTTCCAGAACAATATTGAACAGGAATGGTGATAGTGGGCATCTTTGTCTTGCTCCTGATTTTAGCATGAAAGTTTTCAGGTTTGACCATTTAGTATGTTGTTGACTGTTGGTTTTTCATAAATAGCCTTAATCAGGTTAAGATAAAGACCTCTATTTCAATTTTCTGTAGGGTTTTTATCATTAATAAGTGTTGGATTTTGTTGAATGCCTTTTCTGCATCTATTGAGATTATCATATGGTTTTTGTCCTTGACTCTGTTTATATAGTGTATTACATTTATTGATTTACGAATATTGAACCATCCTTGCATCCCTGAGATAAATCCAACTTGGTCAGGGTGCATGGTCTTCTTGATGACCCTCTGTATTCTGTTTGCCAGTATCTTGTTGAAGATTTTTGCATCTATGTTTATTAGGGAGATTGGCCTATAGTTCTCTTTTTGGGTTGTGTCTTTCCCTGGTTTTGGAATCAAAGTAACACTTGCTTCCAGGAATGAGTTTGGGAGCCCTTTCAATTTCCTTGATGAGTTTAAAGAGTAATGGCTATAGTTCTTATTTAAATGTCTTGTAGAATTCAGCAGTGAACCTATCAGGATCTGGGCTTTTCTTTGTTGGTAAATTTTTATTACATTTTCAATTTCACTCATTGTAATTGGGGTGTTTAGAATTTATATATCTTCTTCATTTAAATTTGGCAATTCATATGTATCTAGGAATCTATCCATTTCTTCTGTGTTTTCCATTTTATTAGAGTACAGGTTCTTAAAGTAGTTATTGATGATCCTCTGAATTTCTTCTTGGTATGTTGTGACTTCACCTTTTTTGTTCTTAATTGCATGGATTTGAGCATGTCCCTTCCTTTTTTTGATAAGTTTGGCTAAAGGTTTTTCTATTTTATTTATTCTTTCAAAAAACCAACTCTTTAATTCATTGATTTTTTGTATCATTCTCTTAGTCTCCATGGCATTGATTTCTGCTTGGATCTTTATAATTTCCTCTCTTGTACTAGCTTTTGGTTTGTTATGCTGTTTGTTTTCTAGGAGCTTGAGGTTCTGTACTAGGTTATTTATTTGAGTTCTCTCTGTTTTCCTAATATGGACATTCATTGCTTTGAATTTCCCAAGTAGAACTGCTATCATTTTGTCCCATAGATTCCTGTACGTTTTACTGGCCTTATCATTTACTTATAGAAATTGTCTAATTTCTTCTTTAATTTCCTCTGTGACCCATTGGTTGTTCAGGAGGGTGTTATTCAGTTTCCATGTGTTTGTGGGAGTTTTGTGGTTTCTTATGTTATTGATCTCCAATTTTATTGCACTATGTTCTGATAATATACAGGGGCTAATTTTAATTCTTTTACATTTACTTAGACATATCATATAAGCTAGCATGTGGTCTATTTTGGAGCATGACCAGTGTGCAGCTAAAAGAGAATTTGTATTCTGATATTATGGGGTGGAAAATTCTGTAAACATCTATTAAGTCCATTTATTCAATACTTGGTTCAGTTCTAGAATTTCATTGTTATTTTTTGTCTTGATGATCTGTCTATTTGTGATAATGGGGTATTGAGGTCCCCCACTACAATTGCATTAGTGCTTATTGGGATTTTCATGTCCATAAATATTTGTTTTGTATAGTTGGGGGCATTCATATTTGGTGCATATATATTTAGGATTGTCATCTTTACTTGGATTGTTCTCTTCACAAGGATGTAGTGACCATCTTTGACTCTCTTAATTAATTTTGGTTTGAATTCTACTTTGCCTGCAAATGGGATTGCTACCCCTGCTTTTTTTGTGTGTTACTGTCACATGGAGAACTGTTTTCCATCCTTTTATTTTCAGTCTATGAATTTCTTTTTGAGTTAGGTGTGTTTCTTATATACAGCACATTGCTGGATTTTGCTTTTTTATCCATTCTGTCAGTCTATTTCTTTTGATTAGTAAATTAAGGCCATCAACATTGATAGTTATAATTGGTAATTATTGACTAATCCTTGTCATGAAGTTTTACTGTTGTTGGCTCCTTTATTTCTTATTTTTCCCCCTTTTCCCCTTAGTTTCTTACCTTGCCTGGTGGCTTCCCTCTGTTGGACCTCATGGAGTTGTGACCTTCATTGCCTTTTTCTAGGATATTGCTTAGAATTGTTTGGAGTGCTTGTTTGGTGTTTATGCAATTTCTCAGGTGTTCTTTGTTGTGGAAGCATCTAATTTCCTCATTGATTTTGAAAGATAATTTTGCAGGATACAACAGTCTAGCTTGGAAGTTATTTTCTTTTAGGGCTTGAAATACTTCATTCCATGCTCTCCTTGATTTGAGGGTTAGGGTTGATAATTCTGTTGTGATTCTGATGGGCTTTCCTTTGTAGATGATTTGTTTCTTTTCTCTAACTGCCTGTAGAATTTTGTTCTTCTTTTAGGTTTCTGGGATCTTGACTATTATATGTGTAGGTGTGGCTTTTTTTTATCATTGCTAGTTGGAGTTCTATATGCCTCACTTATCTGTATTTCCAATTCTCCACCTATGTCTGGGAAGTTTTCTAATAGTACTTCTGTGAACAGTTTTTTTTAATGTCAATTGTACTTTCTCCTGTTTTTTCATGGACTCCTATCAGTCTTCTGTTACTCTTCTTTGCATCATCTAGCAGCTGCTGGATTGATTTCTCATGGTTCCTTACTGTTTTTAAGAAGTCTCTGTTTTAATTGTCCTTAACCACAATCCTGTCTTCTATATCTGATATTCTATCTTCAGATTCTCTTAATATGCTCTGCATGCTTTCAGTGGAGTTTTTAATCTCCTGAATATCTGTTTGAAACTGATTTATGAATTCCATTTCTTTCTTATGCTGGGCAATCATGGTTTCCATTTCTTTCTTATGCTGGGCATTCATGGCTTCCAGCATGTTTCTGATCTCATCCATTTTTTCTTTTTTAATCTGTTTCTGTTCTAGAGCTTCAAATCATGCCTTGCACTCTGCTCACCATCTCTGTAGTTTTCTGGGAGGTTATTTCTACTTTGAATTATTTTAGAGCCTCATTCATCTGTTTTGTTAATTCCTGTGCTGTCAGTTCAGGGTGTCCAGGTGATTAATTATCAGATTTTTCCACCTAGTTTCCCCCAGGATTTGCTTTGTGTGGGGTGGAAGTCTGAGTTTGTGACTTGCTTAAGTGTCTTCTCATTCTTGTTTTTGGTACTGTTCTTGGTTTAATTCCTGGGTTGATATTTCAATATTGCTTATTGTAGCTATCTTTGTTGCTTGTGTTTAGTATTAGTACCCTTATGGAATGATTGCTTTTTAGAGTTGTCTTCCAGATATAGCTGGTCTTCAGGTTTTGAGACTTTAATGACTCTGAGGCTATCTCATTTTTTTTATACCAGGAAGGCAATCACAACATCTTAGCACAAATGATACAATCAGCAATACCATAGCATCAAACACATCTTATAAAATGACAATTTGTGGTAGTTATTAATCTATCACATTTAACTGTGTGAATTAAATCAAAATCAATAACCAACCCAACATATGTTTATAGCGAATAAACTATTCAATATAGTAACTTTACTCTTCGGGATGGGGAGTTAGGAGGAGTTGGGAAGGGAGAGACAGATAGGTTGAAGGATCAGGAAAGATTAGCGGTGAGGCTGGAAAACCCAGGAAAATCACACAAACTCTAAGAAACTGTTGAAGGCAAGAGGAAAAGACATAATGAAAGAACAAAGACATGAACAGAACCACCTAACAGCAATAGGGAGGCTATATACTGTATTTACTTTCCTTTAAAACTAATGATAATCGAGAGAAGAAAAAAGAAAAGAAACGAAAAATAAAGGCAAAATCTGAATTTGGTCCAGAAAGGAACAAAAACAGGAGATGAAGAGCAATGTAGGACAGTGAGAGAATGATTGAGAGAAAGAGAGAAAGAAAAGAGAAAAGATCAAAAAAAAAAGAAGAGAAAAATAAAAATTTGAAAAGAATAGAAAAAAATAAAAATTAAGAATTAAAAATAAAAGAAAAAAATTTTCTTTTTTGTAAATAACAAAAAATAAAAATGAAGTACCTCCTTTAGGGTATGTCTCTGCTGTCATTGTAGACAACGTGGGCAGCAGTGTGCAAGTACAAGTCAATGAGTCTCAGCCAGCCAGTCGCAGGCCCGTGAGATTCAGGCAGATTTCTGGCTACTGGTCCCAAGTTGAGCTCCCTGTCCTCCTACAGGGTTGAACTCTGCAAGGTTCTACTGCAGGTTCCAGTTGCCCTTCCCCCGAAGATAATCCAGGTTCTGATGGGAGTTGATGATCCCTCCAACTTACCCAGTACGGCTGTCTGGTATGCCTTTATTGCAGAGATTCCCTTCAGTTTTCCACTGAGCTTCAATTTTCATCGAAGAGCCTGAGAAAGGCCCTCTTTCTGTTGCTCACTTCTGCTCTATCTTGTGGGGCTCAGGACAAGGGCCTTTATGATCCCCTGTGCCTCTGTAGTGTGGATCCAGGTAGTGGCACAGCCAGGAGGCCAGAAGTGGGGGATGGGCATGGGGCATGGGGGTGGGGACGACAAGGATGATGCGGCGGGGGGGGGGGGGGGGGAGGCGCTGCAGGCACCCACGTGGCTATGCGGAACGCGGGGTTGGAGAGGAGGGCTCCAAGCCGCGGGGGTCCACACCCTGCCATCTAGGTGATACTCTTAAGTGAAATAAACAGGACACCCATGTGTAAATACCAAATAGTTTCTCTAATGTGAGAAACTGCAAGTGTAAATAAGGATTAAAGGTATAATAGGTAATGTGAAGTAGGAAGAAAATGGGGCAGAAGGGAAGGGGAAGTGGGAGAGGTAGGGGAAAGGAAAGAAGGGAATGGAATTAATATGAGAAAATGAAAAAGTGGAAACAAAGTCTTTGTAAATAGGGAGGGATGGAGGGGTTGAAGGGAGGGCGGGGAATGGGGAAACATAAGAACCAAGAGAGATTATGTAAAGGTGCAAATTTCCACTGATGAATGTCATTATATTGTGTACCCAAAATGTACCAATAAAATAAAATTTAAAAAATAATTATTTACTGTCTTTCAACTCAGAATTTATGATCAAAATTATGTTCAATGTATTTGCATGTTACTATCCTTGGTATTAGGGAATATAAATTCCAGAACAATTCTAAAAATAATCAGGCAGTAGATGCCTGTGTTCATATTTACACACCTACACAGAATTCCACCACCACCAAGAGTAGTATTTTAAGAAATTTAAATCAGCCAAAATGGTTATTGATGTACTTACCAGTTTTTCTGTTTAGGTACAGCACATTTTGATGAATAATGAAGTACCTTTTGCAAATATCAGACACATATAATCACAAAAAAAGTTCAAATTGGAAAAAAATTTAAAATGTCTATCTCCACGGGAAGTAAAAGTTATGCTTTTTTTTTTTTTTTTTTTTTTTAAGGTACCAGGGATGGAACTCAGGACCTTGTGCTTGTGAGGCAGGTGTGGCACCACTGAGCTAAATCCTGGGCCTGCTCTTTTCTTAAGAAGGATAAATGGTCCTAACTCAGAATAAATGACATTGAAATGCTACATATTTTAAGAACCAAGGTCATTTCTGTGATCTGTTGCCGTTTCTGTATTCTGTTCAATAAAATGCCAGATTATAACACAAAATTCCAAATGAGAATCCACCAATCACACAACAGAATATTGTGGTTGTTGAGTGCAGTTCATTAGAGAAAAAAAACCTGAATATTTATCTAAAACAAACATGTAGACTTAGAAAAACATGAGATTTTTTTCAATACCTTGGCACAGCAGGAAATATAAAATTACTTTTAGAAATGTTTAATAAAATACATATTTTTTTCTTTTTTTCTTTTTTTCTTTTTTTTTTTTTTTGGTACTGGGGATTAAACTCAGGACCTTGCACTTGTGAGGCAGGTGGTAGAACCACCGAGCTAAATCTCCAGCCCCTAAAATATATATATTTTTAGAAAGATTATTATTTAACACTTTAGACCTTCCCAATTAGGAAAATTTCCTTTTCTCAGTAATAGTCATGAATATTTAATGATAGGTATGGCATATATTTTTCTATTTTGCTGTGCATATTTCAGTTCTGTTCTTCAAGTGTACTTTTTTTATGGCACTAAGGATTGAACCCAGGTGTTTTGCAATGGTCTACATTCCCAGACCTTTTTAAAAGATATTTTTAAAATTTGGAGACCAAATGTCACTAAGTAGCTAAATTGATCAGACTGAACTTGAAGTTGTGATCATCTTGCTTCAGTCTCATAGATATTTGGAATTATAGGCATGTGCCACCATGCATTGTTTTTGTATACCGTCAAGTTAAATACCTAAACAAGTGAAAATAAAGTTTAACTTAAGAAATACAGAACTTCTTAACAGTGTGGTGCTTGAATATAATGTAAAATTGAAATCCATTTGTATTTGTGGTCCTCATACTCACCTAATTCTTGTACATCTCTCGGATTAAATTAAAATATATAACAATTAAAAATACTTGGTGCAGTTTTATGTTAGCTTTCCATAGCTTTTTCATTACCACATATTTTTTGCATAACAGTAAAAGAAATAAATTATCTTCTATAATATAGAAGTTTTATAAGTTTCTAGTTTGACATAGTCAACTGTTCTAAAACCAACATGTGAGTAGTTTTACATTCTTTTCTCTGGCTGGAACAATAATAATTCATTTTATTGCCTTTTTAAATTCCCTAGTCGGCTCACATAGCTTGGCTAGAGTCTGCTTGTTTTTCTCCACATTCAAACAAACTATTCATCATTTTTGTGTGGACCTAGTTAGGAGGCAGGGTCAACCAGTATAACCCAGGATAGTTTTCCCATCACAAGACTTTTTACTTTTTAAAAATTTTATTTTATTTTTTTTTAATTTTTTTATTAATTAAGTGTATTGGTACATTTTAGATGCATATAATGAGCACATTCGTCATAGGGAATCTGTACCTTTATGTGATCTATCTTGATTCTTTTTTTTCCCATTCCCCTATCCTCCTTTCTTATTTTCAAAAGCTTTGTTTCCATTTTTTTCTTCTTTTCTCATTTTCTTTTCTAACCCCCCGTCCCTAGTTTTACTTTAATCACAGTGCAAAGTTCATTTTGCCATATAGGGTAACATAGTCAAGGATTTTATATATGAAGGTGTAAGCCTGACTACCATAAATTATTTCTAACTTCTGTTTTTTATGAAATAAAATAGCTTAATAATTTGAGAATGATAGTTTTGCTCTAATTATGTATGTTATGTATGATTTGGTGTTACCAGTTTATTCTTCCATCTCCTCATTCAAATGTCCTTTAAGTTACCAATTGTTAACTAAGTTAGTAATGTCCAGTAAGTTAACAAATCAAGGGTGTTTCCTTCTACACATTTTTCTACATTTTAAAAATCATGTAAAATACCTTCCCACATAACAAGATTCCATGATACACTTTTATCACTCATTTTTATTGTAGTTTTTATATATCGATTATCTTGTTTTGAACTGCTTTGTACTGTGAACTCTGTAAGCATTATTTCTTTTCAAATTGTCTACCTATAATGAAGTATTTCACCAGGAAGATAAATATATATAAATCATTCTATGTCATCAGAAATCTCTATGAGATGGAAATTAATCTGTCCCAGATAGTACCACAAATATTACACAAAATATAGCAATCAATATTTCTTTTTAAAAATTTTATTGGTACATTTTAGGTATACAATATAATGACATTCATCAGTGGAAATTTGCACCTTTACATAATCTCTTTTGGTTCTTATTTTTTCCCCTGCTCTCCATTCAACTGCTCCATTCCTCCCTATTTACAAAGACTTTGTTTCCAGTTTTTAATTTTCTCATATTAATTCCATTCCCTTCTTTCATTTTCCCTACCCCTCCCACTTCCCATTCCCCTTTGCCCTTTTTCTTCCTCTTTCACATTATCTATTATATCTTTTAGCCCTTATTTACACTTTCAGTTTCTCAGGCTAGACAAACTATTCAGTATTTACATGTGTGCATCCTATTTATTTCACTTGAGATTATCTCCTCAATGTGCATCCATTTAGTTATAAATGTCTCTAATTTCTCATTTTCTATGGCTGAGTAGTATTCCATTTTATTAAAAAAAAAAAAACACATTTTCTTTATCCAATCTCCAGCTGATGGGCAATTGGGCTGCTTCCAAGTTTTAGCTATCACAAATTGTGCTGCTATGACCATGGGTGCACATATATCACTGTGGCATGATTCTTTTAATTCTTTGGGGAAGATACCCAGCAGGGGAATATTTCTGTATAGACCTCAGAGTGTACTAAATGTTTGATCTACAAAGTATTCCTAAAATATAGTTTACCTGTGTGGTGGTGAATGTGTTAGGTTAAATAGATGAATATCAGTCCCAATTTCCATCCAGTTTTGCCCTCTTTTTCTGTAAAAGCTGAAAAGCTTAAAAAAATACATTTCCTAGACTCATTTGTACCTATTGCTCTTAATAAGAATACTTTAGTAATTTACATTTTATTATTGATTTGATCTTTGTGTGATTGCTTGATTGATTTGGACATATTCTGTTTATTTAAGGGGAAAGGTTTATACAATCTGAAAAGAAACTAGAGTATCTTCTGTTTATTTAAAATATGTATTGCTCATCTATTCTATCTATTCTGAATGAGAATATTTTTATCTCTTTTCATTAAAGCATATAAGTTATAGCCGAGTAGCATGGCGTATCCCTGTAATCCCTCAGAGCCTGAGGCAGCAAGATCAAAAGCGCAAACTACACTGGGGATATCTGTGAATTAGTGAGAACCTGTCAGAAATTAATAGTAGGGAGGGGCAGGGAATATATCTCAGTGTGAAATACCTAGGTTCAATCCCCAGTTTTAAAAAAATCACTTATGTTCCAGAGAATGTAAATTTCTATTTTACTAGATTATATTTACAAAATCGGATCTGCATTTCTAGTTTAACACTGGAGTATTTCAACATAGGTGTCACTTTATATTTAATTTTTAAAAAAGAACTTACTACCTTTCTTAATATATTTGCTTTCTTGTTTTTATTACCTTTACCTAGAGAAATGCATGAACACATTCCTAGAATTCATATTGAGATTAGTCCTAATTATTTATTTATTTTTCAATAACTTTTAAAACTATACATACCTTTCTATCAGGAACTACTTATAATAAATATATTATTTATTGTCATCCCCATGTGGGTAGAAGGTAAGGGCCTTTTGTACAGAGAACTTTAATCTTCTTTTGCTCACTGATATAGCCCAAGCATACAGATGAGTGTCTAACAGTTGGTAATGATACAATAAAATTTGTAAAAGAATAAATTTATGAAGTGTTTCTTACATTTCAGGCGTAGGTATATACTCTCAAGATATGAGTAGTATGAAAATAACTAGATAATTTTATGAGCTTATAGTCTTTAGAGTGGAAAAAGTCACATAGCCAGTTAATAGGCATCCCAATAATTGCCTAAATTATGTAGAATGCTGAAGGATGCTAAAAGCTATGGAAATGGAAAATTCTGACAAGAACAAAGGAAATAAATGTCACTATCCAGGAAGAGGTACAATGAGATTTCAGAACCCTGTAGTTTTCAACAGTGTTCATGTCAGGATATATAAAGAAGGAAATATTTAAGCCAATATTAGGAATAAAAGTGCTAACAGTGGGAATAGAAAGGGGAGGGACATTTCAAGTAGAAGGGACAGTAACCTGAGGGCAGAGCAGAGAGCATGAAGAACACATTGAAAGGGAGGAAGGGGGAGTGACAGGCAGTAGAAGCTGAGATTACAGTCAGGAGGGGAGGGTAAATATTGTGTGGGTCCTACAGGCCAGAAAAAAAAATATATTGGTGTTTTATTTTTAGTAAAACAAGACCATTTGGAAACTATGGCCAGAGAAATGACCTTGGCAGGATCTTGCTAGTTGGTATATTGAAAATAAACAGCAGGACAGTGAGTACAGAAGCAGAGAGTGCTTACATTACACTAAAAGCAATCAATGGAACATCAAGCATCACTGAGCACTAGCAGTATCATATCTAATTCAGGGAACTACCATGATTATACATTTTAGAAACTGCCTATGTAAAGTATTTCTTATAAATTAGGATTCCTATATTAAATATTTCTTAAAAGGAGAAAAATCTATATTTTAATGTGAAGAAATAAATATGAGTGTTAGAAATGCAGGATCCCTAGCATTAGAAAAAATTTATATTCTTTTTCAGACATTGTAGACAGTTGCTCATAATCTATCAAGGTATATCCCGTATACTTAATCAAGATCTTCAAAATCTCATGGCCAATAGGGGAAATTGTTCCATTTTTAAATTGAAGATGATTCTCTCTCTCTCTCTCTCTCTCTCATTTTGGCAATACAGATTGAATCCGTGTCTTTTTTGTGGATTGAACATCCACAGCCTTCTTTTATTTTTGAGACAGGTTTTTTAAAATTAAATATTCATTGACTTTTCTCTTTTCTGAACAAGACATACATAATTATTTGGGTAAAATATTCAAAATGTAAATTTAAAAAACAAGAAAATATTACTTACAATTCCATCAGTTGTAGCTGATTGAGCCAATTTATTAAAGAATTATAGACATAATCCACCCACATAGATGCATATTTAATACATTCTATTATTATATTCTAAATAGTTTGAGAATGCTTAATGTTTGAAATTATTGATGACTGTATATAGTTGACAAAAACCTAATGAAAGTAACCTCATTTTGATATTGTAAATGTAAAATCTGTATAAATGCAAGGGATAATTTTGTAAATTATTAATTTGAATGAAAATGATAAATTTTAATATTAGTTAATTATATATATAACAGAATATTAACATGTTGAACATGTAATTTACTTTAAAATGTCCCATGGTGGAAAACTGAATATAATATGCTGGAGAAGTATTTTTCTTCATCTTTCAGAAGAGAAAAATATTTTGCAATCAATTTTATTTGAGTTTTAAACTTTCTTCTTCTGCTAGCTTAATATGCTCAATATAACCATAATTGGAATAAACAATATAACACTTATTGGAATAAGCTTTGTTTATACTCTTTATCGGTATTTTCACTTTCTGATTTTTTGAAAGCAAACAATAGTCCAAATCAGTTATGACATATTTTACTGATTATTTTAAAATATATTTCTATATTCATTTGATGCATCATTAAGCTATTTTTATTACATTCTTCATTTATTTATTCTTGTGACATTTATTCAAAATTTATTATAAGGAAAGCGATGTTTTAGATTCATTTGCCATTTTAGCAAAGAATAAGACCATGTTATATATATATATATATATATTTTGAATTTTATTTTTATGTTAACACAGATGCTTCATGTATTATATTCATAAGTATTTGATCAACTAATTAAAATATTCAACAAATCCCATGATTATGTTTTAGTTAGTAAATATATTTAATCAGGATTTGATGTTAAATAACTGTATATTGATAGGTCTCCCACCACCTCAGCAGCTATTATGTATAGTAGCTGCCCTCTTCCTATGGTGCCTTGCCCCCTCCCCTGTGTGACATCATGCCAAGATGGTTGCTCCCACCAAAGAATAAACTCTTCTTCCCAGTATGCCCCTGTTCCTGCCTAGAAAGTAACCTAATACTCGCTCACCTCCTACCACTTAGTGACATCACCGGCTCCTCCATTCCCTAGTCACTACCTCACTCAACCCCGCCTCAGCCCCTACAAACCCCACCCCAGTCTCTATAAAAGACTCCCCCTACCCTGGCCATATTCCTTTTGTCTCTCCTTTGTTCAGAGACAGCCTGGCAGATCTATTCCCCTAATAAAGGCTTGTTGTGGCCTGGTCTGGTCTTGGTCTTCGGCTTTTTTACCTGACATATATAAATTGCAATATGATATGAAAATGGATATAGACAAAATTTAGTGATTGTTATGTCAGTTAAAATGATTGCTACTGCTTTGTCCATTATTTTAATTCAGGGTAGAATTTAATGTTTTACAAGAAAATGAATTATATTACTGATAATTACTTACATAAGAACATCCCAATATAATAATAAAACACTTAAATATACTACAACCTTACTATGTTACACAGAGCTTTATGAAGTTTATTTTAACCTCATATTTATGTTTATAGAGATTATTAGCTGTCTGCTCAGATGAGAAATGAGAGTTTGGATGAAGATGTGTATCTTCCTTACTGTCTCATAGAATAAGAAAAATCAGGAAATATGCCAATAATTGACATTCAATTTTGTTTTCAATGTACTTGCTACTTTTAAACAGCTGTTTTGCTCAACAACTCTACCTATGTTAAAATGAATACGGAGTGAAAGACTTTTAGATAATACTCTAGCCTTAAAATCCTCTTGGGTAGAAATCTGTCAATGGCCTTTGCAGAATCTTTTCAATTACCTGCTCCTATTTTGTCTACTTATTTATTAATTTTATTTGCACAAGCTAGGCTAAGTTTAAGGCAGCACAAAATGTATGCACAACACATGTATGCATACACATCTCAAACAAAATATTCAATGGGTCTAATTACCTATTGCCTCAGATATTTTTTAATCTAAAACATGTGCATACTTTGGTGTAAATACATTTCAATGTATTCATAATTTTTGTTTTCTATTATTTCAGCATGCTTGGTTTATATAACACTTGCAAAATTGTTTTTCTCCCCTGGAAGATGCCTAACAGATGAGAAAATAAAATTAGAAGCTTGTTATAAAATGTAAGCCAAGAGACAAAGGTTAGATTACCATCGTTGTCCATGTTGTTTGATGCTTTTGCCTATATAAGTATACACTTGCTCTGCTATATTTACTCATAGAAAAAATAAATATAGAGCCAATAAACTGAGCTTACTTTTCCAAATAAGATTTCAATAAATCATTTTCTTGTCACAATGTTATAAATACATATTTTTGTTGCTAATATTAATAGCATAGTTGATATAACATGACATTAGCTATTTACATTTAATTATGGCATTTTTAAGTATCAAGAGTAAAATTTTTAGTAAAAGTTTACTGTTACTTTTCCTTTTTCTTCACTTCTCTTTTTTTTGTACCAGGGAATGAACTCAGAACCTTGGGCTTGTGAGACAGGCACAGTGCCTCTGAGCTAAATCCCTAACCCCCACTTCATTTCTATATATTAAAATAAAATTGTTTGAGATGCACAATTCGGGTCACATTGCTGAGACTGTGGACACTGGCATATATTTTATTAATATTAAAGGAATTTAATGAAAACTAACATGTCTAAATGTAAAAACACTTAAACTAAAATGCAGATCTAAGTTTCACAAAAAGTAACCTCAAGAACAATATAATAACAGGAACAAATATGCTTAATTTTTTTCCTCCCCAAGCATTGCTACATGGTGGTTAGCTGTAGGATTAATTTACATTTCAAGTGGATATCTAATTTACATAAACATGGCTTACATATGCATATAAGTGGCATATGACTAACAATATACATGAATTGGAAATTCCAAATCTATCTTAATCTAGTTTAAGCAAATAAAAATAATAAATAAGTAAATAAGATACTGTAGTGTGATGAAAAGAATAATGATTAAAACAGTGAAAGATAGTTTTGTTTATATATAATTCATTTAATTAAATATGCAACCTATATTGTCCAATAAGTAGACTGGTAACTCCTACCCAGTTGGCTCATAATTAGTGTGACTTTGTCATCTAAATAACTAAACAGATGGGAATAGTCTGCCTCATAGACTTAAATTTATGATTCCTATTAATATTGATAAAAATAATGATGCAATATAAATTCATATCTATGTTGCTATTCATGCATTCAAAATCCATTGTGAATTTTTATTTCATAAATTTTGTCAAAATTTTATTTTTCTGTTACACTTTTAAAATTCAAGCATAAGGAAGTATTAATTTCTTTGGAATTTCTTTTGTTTCTTGTTAAGCTGCTTCTGAAGCAAATTACCCAGAGTCTATTTTAACTAAATATTTTTAAAATGGTTAGAACAATGTGACTTTTTCTATAGGTGGTATCATTGCATAAAGTTTAATATAATGGTGTAGTTTTACTAATGATTGCTGGATGTTTGAAAATGCTTTTCTCTGTTAACTGAAAATTATTGAAAATTAGTTGAAATAGCACAGTATGTTTTATCAGAAAACAAGGCAAAATTACTTTTGAGATACAAATGATTATTGATTATCTTTAATTTTGTTTATCCCTTTTTGTATTAGAAGATTTGGACAATATATTTCTCCATAGTTTTATGGCTTATATCTAGATGTTCTCTCAAAGCCTCATGTGGTACAGTGGGGCTTTTCAAAGGTGGCTGGATCTAGGGTGTGTGATGCTGGAATCAAGGATATGTGATAACTACAGTAATTTGGCATAGTTATGGGTAGATTAAGTGTGCCCCACCCTGGATGTACTACCTGCCCTTAAGGCAGGCATTTTGGATAAAATATAAAGGAGAGAAAGTGGGCTGTGGGGTCACTTGTTGCTTGTAGCTTGCAGCCTAGCTCCCTTCTGCCTATATGAACTGTTTCTCCTCTGTGACGCCCCTCTGCCACACCACCCTGCCTTGCAGCCAGCCAAAGGAGAACTGAAACCTCCACAAACTGTGAGCCAAAATAAGCCTTTCCTCCTTTAACTTTGGGTGTTAGGCATTTTGTCTCAGCAATGAGGAAAGTAACCAAAACAATCAGCTTTAAAATCACTTTATTTACCTAAAATTTTAGAACACTTCTCTTTGGAAATACAGTTTTACTTTCTGAACCTTCTTTTCTTTTAACCTCATCTCTATGTTTGGTGAAGCCAAATAGTACATAGTATATAGGTATTAGAGTTTCAATGAGAGAAACTAAATATTATAATAATAGATTAATACAAGCGCAAACAAAATGTTTCAGTTATTAATGTTCAATTGTCATGCAATGCACTGTTTATACAAATAATATTATGACAAAAATGTAAGCATTATTAAATACATAATTATAAGTCCTTCAGTGATTATTTATTGCAATATTGATATTTACATATAACCATCCTAGACATTATAATGAGGTTTAGAATGAATAATTTCATTTATCCTTTAGCAAGAATTTATAAAAAACATAACATCCAAAATTTATATATATATAATGAATTTAAAAATAATTAATAGCATGAAATTAACATTGGTGTTATTAATAAGTAGTTGGGTCAATTTTCTAGCACTTCTCTGTACATTCTAAAGCCAATTATTTAGCCTAATCTCTAAAACACACTTTAGGACACAATTCTCACATCCACTCAGAGAAGAATTTGAAGTTTCTCATCTGTTAAGTTTCATTTATTTTTCAAAATATATTCAGTACTGAGTAACTGAAAACTATATATATTCTAATTGTTACTGATGATTTTAATAAATGCATGAATATAAGAAATGAATAAAGCAAAGGCACTACTTTTGGTCATTGTATACTTTTTCATATGGTGTGAACAATACAGCAAGCATAAAGTAACAATGAAGAAAACTGTCCTTTATAGAAGACTTTAAAGCATTGCTTTAAGATATAACTAGTAGGAAATTAAAACAAATAAAATTCCAAAAACTCTTTACAGTCAACACTTGAATTTTAAAATATCTGTGGCCTATGTTCAAAATACTTGAATAATTTCTGTGCAATGATGATGTTGAGGACTTCTGTGAGACTATTCACAAATGATACCATTCATGATGATCTCTTCATAAGAAAGTAAGATATACGAAGGAAAAAATGGTTTAATGATGTTTCCATTGCTTCAGTTCATTCAGACCCCAAAATTTATATAATTATATGCATATTATGTTTTAAATGAGCAGATAACAAGTAGCAAAATATATAAACTGTACAAATTATTTTTTAAACGATTTTTATTGGTACATTTTAGGTATACAATATGATATTTATCAATGGAAATTGGCACCTTTACATAATCTCTCTTGGTTCTTACTTTTTCCCCATTCTCCTGCCCTCCCTTCAACCCCTCCATCCCTCCTTATATACAAAGAGTTTGTTTCCATTTTTTAATTTTCTCATATTAATTACATTCCCTTCTTTCCTTTTCCCTACCTCTTCCACTTCCCATTCCCCTTTACCCCTTTTCTTCCTCTTTTTGCATTATCTATTATACCATTTTTTAGTCCTTATTTATACTTTTAGATTCTCACACTAGAGAAAGTATTCAGTATTTACACATATATGTCCTATTTATTTCAATTAAGAGTATTGCCTCAACGTGCATCCATTTAGCTATAAATGTCTCTAATTTTTCATTTTTTATGGCTGAGTAGTACTCCATTTTATTAAAAAATCCCCACATCTTCTTTATCCAGTCTAGAGTTAATGGGAAATTGGGCTGCTTCCAAGTTTTAACTATTACAAATTGTGCTGCTATGAACATGGGTGCACATATATCACTGTGGTATGATTTTTTTAATTCTTTGGTGAAGATACCCAGCAGAGGAATAGCTGGGACATATGAGATTTCCAACCCTATTTCTTTGAGGTATCTCCATGCTGATTTCCACAGTGGTTGCAACAGTCTACACTCCCACCAACAGTGGAAGAGGGTTCCTCATTCCCCACAGTGCCACCAGCATTTGTTATTGGTTGATTTCATGATAGCAGCCATTCTTTCCAGGGGAGGTGGAATCTCAGTGTTATTTTCATTTGGATCTCTTGAAAGACCTGTGATGTTGAACCTTTATTTCATATATTTATTTGCTATTTCTACTTCTTTGCCTGAGAAATGTCTGTTCACTTCAGATGCCCATTTTTGGGTTGGGTCTTTACATTTGAGAGGTCTAAGTTTTTAAAGTTTTTTATAGATTGGAGATAGTAGACCTTTGTCTGAGGAACAGCAGGTGAAGATTTTTTCCCACATTGTGGGTTGTCTCTTCACACTATTGGTGGTTTCTCTTGTGGTGCAAAAGCTTTTCAATAAGAATAGATCCAACTTGTTGATTGCTTGTTCTAGTTCACAGGCAACTGAGGTTTTGTTCATAAAGTTTTTTCCTACACCGGTGTCTTCAAGAGTTCTACCTAACCTCTGTTCCAGCTGGTTCAGTGTTTCTATTTTAGTATTTAGATCCTTAATCCATTTTGATTTTAGTTTAGCGCATGGTGAGAGGTATAGCTCTAGTTTTAATCTCTAGCAAATTGAAACCCAATTTTTCCAGAAACATTTATTAAAGAGGGTATCTTTCCCCCAGTGACGGTGTTTGGCTCCTTTATCGAAGATGAGATGATCGAGTGTGTCTGGAGTTGTCTCAGCATCTTCTAATCTCTTCCACTGGTCCTCAGGTCTGTTTCTTTGCCAGTATCATGCTGTCTTTATCACAGTAGCTTTGTAGTATAGTTTCCAGATGGGGATTGTGAAACCCCCTGCCATGTCTCTGTTATCTAGAATTGCTTTTGCTATTCTGGGTCTCTTCTTGTTCCAAATGAATTTTTGGATTGTTTTCTCAAGATTCATGATGTATGCTGCTGAGATTTCAATTGGGGTTGCATTGAATCTATATAGCAATTTTGGAAGTATGGCCATTTTCACTATATTCATCCTTCCTACCCAGGAGCAAGGGATGTCTTTCCATTTTCTGATATTATCTTCAATCTCTCTTTTCAGAGTGTTATATTTTTCAGAGAAGAGGTCTTTGATTTCTTTCATTAGGTTGATTCCTAGGTATTTCAGTTTTTTGGATGCTATTGTGAAAGGAATTTTTTGCCCCATTTCTGTCTCAGTGAGTCCATTGTGCGTATAAAAGAAAGCTATTGATTTTTGTGTGTTATCCAGCTACTCTACTGAATTTGGTTATTAAGTCCAGAAGACTTTTGGTGGAATTCTTGGGACCTTCTATATAGAGTATGATGTCATCTGCAAATAATGACAGTTTGACTTCTTAATTTCCTATCTTTATTCCTTTTAATTCTTTCTCTTGTCTAATTGCTATGGCAAATGTTTCCAAAACTATATCGAACAGGAGGGGTGATATTGGACATCCTTGACTTTTTCCTGATTTTAGTGTGAAAGATTTCATCATTTTACCATTTAGTATGACATTGGCTGTTGTTTTTTCATAGACGGCTTTTATCAGATTGAGGTAGAGACCATCTATTCCAATTTTTTGTATGTTTTCTATCATAAATAAGTGATAGATTTTGTCAAATGCTTTTTCTGCATTTATTGAGATGATCATATGGTTTTGTCCTTGGCTCTAGTGATGTAGTGGATTACATTGATTGATTTGTGTATGTTGAAACATCCCTCATCCCTGGTATGAATCCCACTTGGTCAGGGTATATGATCTTCTTGATGATCTTCCACATTCTCTTTGCAAGTATCTTATTAAGGATGTTTTCATCTATGTTCATTAGTGAGATTGCCCTATAGATCTCTGTTTCATTTGGGTCTTTCTCTGCTTTGGGGATCAAGGTGATGCTTGCTTCCAGGAATGAATTTGGGATATTGCTTTCCTTTCAATTTCATTGAAGAGTTTAAACAGTAGTGGCAGTAGTTCCTCTCTAAATGTCTTGTAGAATGCAGTGCTGAAGCCATCAGGACCTGGGCTTTTCTTAGTTGTTAAGTTTTTAATTATGTTCTCAATTTCATTGATTGATATTGGGTTGTTTAGAATTTAGGTCTTTTTCACTCAGCTTTGGCAATTTACACATATCTAGGAATCTGTCCATTTCTTCTGTGTTTTCCATCTTATTGGCATATAGGTTGTCGAAGTAGGTATTGATTACCCTGTGGATTTCTGCTGGGTCCATTATAATTTCATCCTTTTCATTCCTAATTGCATGGATTTGGGGCTTTTCTTTCCTTTTTCTGATAAGCTTCACTAAAAGTTTGTCAATTTTGTTTATTCTTTCAAAGAACCAACTCTTGGGTTCTTGGAATTTTTTTTTATCATACCCTTACTCTCTATTGCACTGATTTCTGCTCTGATCTTTATAATTTCCTTCCTTGTATGAGTTTTGGGTTTGCCCTGCTCCCCTTTTTCTCAAAGCTTGAAGTTCAGCATTAGGTTGTTCAAATGGGCTCACTTTGTTTTACTATTAGGAGTTCTCAGTGCTATGAATTTCCTTCATAAGACTGCTTTCTTTGTGTGACATAGATTCTCATATGTTGCATTGTTATTGTCATTTAATTTTAGGAACTGTGTGCTTTCTTCTTTAATTTCTTCAGTGACCCATTTTTTATTAAGAATTTTGTTGTTCAATGTCCATGTGTTTATGAAATTCTTGTAGTTTCTTTTGCTATTGATTTCCAATTTCATCGCACTATGGTCTGATAATATACAGAAGATAACTTCAATTATTTTGCACTTACTTAAACATTTTCTATATGAGTCAGTATGTGTTCTATTTGGAAAATAACCTGTTTACAGCTGAAAATAATGTGTATTCTGATTTTGTGTGCTGGAACACTCTGTAAACATCTGTTAAGTTCATTTGTTCAAGAGTTTTGATTGAGTTCCAGTATTTCTTTGCTTGTTTTTTGTCTAGTTGATCTATTTGTGACAGGGCCATATTGAGGTCCCCCACTACTATTGTATTAGTGCTGATTTGATATTTCATGTCTGATAGTATTTGTTTTATATATGAGGGCACACTAGTGTTTGGTGCATATATCTTTATGATTGTCATCTCTTCCTGTTGGATTGTTCCCTTTACAAGGATGTAGTGTCCTTCTTTGTCTCTCTTTATTGGTGTTGCTTTGAAATCCACTTGATCTGCAAAGAGGATAGCTACTCCTGCTTTTTTTCGGGTTCCTGTCACATGGAGTATTGTTTTCCACCCTTTAACTTTCAGTCTATGAGTTTCTTTTTGAATTAAATGTGTTTCTTGTATGCAGCATATTGTTACATCTTGCTTCTTGATCCATTCTGTCACTCTATTTATTTTGAGTGGTGAATTGAGACCATTAACATTGATGGTTATAACTGATATCTATTGACTTATCATTGTCATGACTTTTTCTTTTTTTGGATTCTTTACCTTTGCTTTAATTTCTTATCATGCCCAGTGGATTCATTCTGCTGGGCTTTCTGGGGTTTTGATCCTTGTTGTCTTTTCCTAGGATATTTTCCAAAATTTTATGAAGAGCTGGTTTGATATTCACGAAGTTCCTAAGGTGCTCTTTGTCATGAAAGTATCTTATTTCTCCATCATTTTTATAGATTTTTTGCAGGGTACATCTGTCTGTTTTGGAGGTTCTTTTCCTTTAGGGCTTGAAATATGTCACTCCAAGCTCTTCTTGCCTTGAGGGTTTGCATTGAGAAGTCTGCTGTGATTCTGATAGGCTTTCCTTTATATTTGATTTATTTATTTTGTCTAACTGCTTAGAGAAATTTGTTCTTCTGTTGGGTTTCTGGAATCTTCACTATTATATGCCTATGTGTAGATTATTTTTTTCTTTAATCAAGGCTAGTTGGAGTCCTATATGCCCCACTTATCTGTATGTCATGTTCTTTTCCCCTGCTTGGGAAGTTTCCTGCCATCACTTTGTGAACTTTTTTTTATGTCATCTGTACTCTCTCCTGTTTCTTTATTGACTCTGATCAATTGGATGTTATACTTCTTTCCATCGTCTGGCAGCTACTAGATTGATTCCTTGTGGTCCCTTACTATTTTAAAGAATTTTTTCTTTTCCTGGTGACTAATTGCAATCATATCTTCTATATCTGAAATTCTGTTCTCACATTGGTTCATTTTGCTGTGTAAACTTTCAATGTAATTTTTAATCTCCTGGAAATCTGTTTGCATCTGTTTTATGGATGCCATTGTTTCCTATGTTGGGATTCCATCATGTCACTCAGCTCCTCTATTTTTTATCTGTGTCCTCTCTAGATTTATTAAGCATGTCTTGCACTATGGGCACAATCTCCACTATTGTCTGAGAAATTATTTCTGATTTCATTTTTCCAGATCCTGTTTTTTTGCCAGTTCAGGAAGTCCAGGTAGTTGTTCTCCTTTCCCTTTGTGGTTGCTTTAGGTCATCTGGAAGTCTGGTTTTGAGACTTGTTTACATGTCTTCTTATTTCAACATGGGGTGGTGGTGGGGCACTGTGCTGCTGGCAGTCACATGGCTCTGCTCCTCTGCACTGTTGGTGCTGGTACTGTGTCCCAGAAGGCTCCTAAACTATACAAATTCTAACAGAAAATGTTTGATATGTGTGTATCAGAGAAGAAATATATGAGTATAAAGGAATCAACTTCAACACTACCTTGAAAAATGTATCAGGATTAGTATATAATATGTTCGAGGAAAAGGCAAATTTCAGAAAATGAAAAATTCATTACAATAACAAACTTTTATAAAATTTTAAAATAAGAAAAATTTAAAATGTAATTTAGTGCTACATACATTATTTCACTTACAGTAGTTAATTGACTCATCATTGTTAAGAGTATATAAATATACCAGGATTATAAATGAAGACATCAATACAAACAGAGATTTAGAATCTAAAAACAACTTAGATTAAAAAAAAGTTTTGAAAAAATATATTGTGCCTGTAAGGTTAATTTTCACCTTGACTATATTAACAGACTCCTGGAAAGATGATGGAATCCCAGAAGTGCTATACTCAACAGTAGATTCATCAACTACTGTGTATAGCTGAATATGCTGTACACAATTGGGGTCCAGTTAGAGGTTGGTCCTTGAGTCATTACTTTGAAGGGAATATTACTTTCTAGAAATACACTGTGCTCTCCTTTCAGCTACCATGAACTAAGTAACTTTGCTATTCCCCACACTTCTGATGTTATGTTTTTGGATTGGGTTCAGCCAATCATGGACTAAAATCTCCAAAACTGTGAGGCAAATAAATCTCTTTTAATTTCATTTGTAGGTGCCTGGTAACTTGTTCATTCATTAAAAGGCTGATCAGAGAAGCAGAGTCATTGCTGTTATTATGCCTGACCATGTAGTTAGGAAGCCTTTGAAACTGATTGGTATTAGTAATTTGGAAATTGTAGAAAATCTAGCTTCAGAAAGCCTAAAATGCTTTAAGATTGACCTGATGGATGATTCTACTAGGAGGTACAAAGACTAGAATGGTGACAGAAATGAAGACTGTAAAGGCAATGCTCATGGGGTTTCACTTTGAGACTTTTTAGGAAATTGAAGTTAAAGACAATGGACTGACTTATCTGGCAAGAAAATTTTAATGCATGCCAATGTTCAGGCTCTAAGAAAGATATTGCTGAATTCTACTAGCAAAATATATAATAAATACTAGGAACAAAAGAGAAATGTTAGAAAAATTTGAATTTTCCCCCGAATGGAACAATGTGTATAGTTGGGTACAAAGCATTTGTGTTTGCTGAAGAGATCAACATACTTGAAAACACATCAAATATTTGAAGTGAGATAAGAAGAAAGATGTCCTAAAGAATATCTCAAGAATAAGCAAGTCTCCAATCATTGGAGGCTCAAGAATGTGAAAGTTTAATTGTTTATGAGAGTCCCTAACTCTATTAGAGAAGGACCACCTAAAAAATATTGAATCCCAGGGATTCATTCACCATGAGTAGCAATCCAGTCACAAAAGGCCTTAGCGGTCATGATTCAATTGTACCTTGGCTACTGCTCCAGTAGGAGGCCAAACTTGGCATTTTGTACATAATGCTGACTTTTCAGGAATGCAGAATGGAAAGTTGTAAGTTCAGGGAGGATTCAAACTATATTTCAAAAAAAGGGCTAGGAGGTTATAAAGATAAGCCTGAGAGGAGGATGTGCAATGCTGTGGGAATGAAACCAAAACTGCAATGGAATCCCCTGGAATTTAAAGATGCCAGGTACATGGCACATCACAGGCCATGGGTGGTGCCACCCCAAGAGAGACCATGGGAACAGCAATTAGTAAAGCCATTGGTGTGGAGCCAACCTAGTTCTCTGGAACTCACATCTTACAATCATGTGTCCCATATGCACTAGGTGAAACTACATGACCTTATGTTTGCCCTGTTGAATATCAGTTTTGCTTTGGTCCAATTCTTCCTCCATTTCAAAATGAGATGTTTATTGTGCACCAGTATACCATGGGGTGATATAACTCAGTTTTGATTTTTACAGAGGTTCCCACTAAGAGTTCTTTTCTGGTTTGTCTCAGAGTAGAATTTGCCTTGGATATCTGAGCAATTCTGGAAATGTTGAGACTTTGGGGGAAAGAATTATCACATTTTTGGCTATATATAAGAATGTTATAGTTTTAGTTAGGACATCTAAGCTGAGTCTCACTATCCACCATTTGCAACTTCAAGGAGAAAAGTTTTATTTTGTCTCCTGGTCAGCTGTCTCCAAGGAAGACATGCTGGGCAGGTATAGGCAAAGGAAAGTTGCTCAAATTTTGATGACCAGGAAGAAAAAAGAGAAAAAGTAGTAGCTAGGGACAAGGATATACTCTTCTAGGTCATGTCTTCTGTGACCCCATTCCAACCAGGCCCCACTTCATAATAGTAAACCAACTACAACATCCCTATGATCTAATCACCTTCCATAAACATGAGAATTTTGGGAGATATTTTTGATACAAACCATAATATTCTGCCCTGTGCCCCTAAAAGATTTATGTGCAACTTATTATCCAAAATGCATTTTGTTCACCTTTCAAAGTTCTCAATCTTTTAATAGTTCCAGACTGAAAAGTCTAGAACTCAAGGCAAACTTTTAACTATGAACTCAGGTAAAAATCAAAGAGAGTCAAACACTATTGACATTGAAAGACACAGTGTAAGCATTCCCATTCTAAAAGACCCAAAGAGGAGAATAGAAAGATATGAGACTAAAGAAAGAAAAACATTTAGGAGGAGAAACATGATATCCTGTTACACTATGTCTAGCACCCTGGGTAAGTAACAGTGAGACATGAGATCCAAAAGGCCTTATGGCACTGCTGGTTGCAGAACATATGGTATCTCTCAGGATTTCTCTGCATACTGTATGTTGGTTCCCAGGTTCTTGGCACTTACAACTTCTAGGTATCACCATTACACTTCCAGGATCACTCTCAAAGCTTTATGAACAGGGGCACACTGCCTGAGGCCTTCCTTTGAAGTCTAGGTGAAAGCCTTCATGACACAACAAATCTAGCATTCTCTATTACTACAGAACCAGCACTACCTGAATAACACTAAGGTCTGCCACTAATTTGAGCAACAAGCAGGCCCCCATAGATTACAGCTGCAGTGTCTTCTGAGTTGACAAATAACTGAACATTCTGAAATGAATTTTGGGAAATCAATCCCCTACTTGATCCTTCTTGAGGATTACCCAGAGGGAATCTCTTCCAAAAAGAAAGCTTTATAGTTTTGCAGCTTTGGACCTATAAGATGTGATGTCTTGGTAATTATTGAGATCCTCTCAAGCCATCTTTCTTATTGTCCCAATGTTAAGTAGTTGAATTCCTCATAAGGCTAATATTTTTAGCAACTACTCTCTCCTTTTCTCAGACTTTTCAGATACTTCCTTTTGGGGGAAAACTCCAAAGTTTTCAATGGGAATTTTTCTACAGAATCTCACAGCATACCTGACCGTGATCAGTGAGAAGTACCCATGTCACAGACTGAACATTGGGTTGCCTCAAAATTATTCCCACCATTTATTATACCACTACACTTAATCTTAGTCACTCGCAAAGTCTCAGGACATTAAAAAAATGTATACATATTTTCCACCAGAATATAATACTCTTGGGCTCTCACTCAACAGCTAGTGCAGTCCATATATCCAATTGAAATTTCCTGAGCCTGATCATACTTATGCACACTTCTATCAGAATTTGGTTTTCTGAGTTCAGATCAGAATTTCCCATCAAGTTTAGTTTACAATATTTAAATGCTTCTCTAGTCCATATTTCCACACCTTTCCAAACTCCTCTCACAAACAAGCTCCAAAGGTGTCTGACTCACACATTCAGACATAGTCATAGCAGTTACTCCACTCCTTGAAGCAAAATCTGTCTTTGTTACTTTCCTATTTCTGGGACACAAAATCCAATACCCACAATTTAAAGAAGAGATTTATTTTGGCTCACAGTTGCCATTTTCAAGAGAGAAACAGCATGGTGAATGGGTGTGAGTGGAAGAAAGAAGCTCATGTCATGGTTATCAGGAAGAAGAGAAAGAAGGAAAAAACAGGCATAAGACTATACATTTCTAGGATTATGAGGCTGTTATAGTCATGAGTAAATATATTCACTTATATTCATACCTGAATTTGCTGTTCATAGGTGTGGCCCAGTTGGTCCAAAGTAAATGGCGCTATGCTTTTGGAAGTTATATTTTCTGGTGCTCCTCCTTAGTATCCTGCTTCCTGGGTTCCTTGAACTAACAGCTTTGCTCTGCCAAGCCATTCCCATGGGGCCTTTCTTCATACAATCAAAACAGACATGCACTGAACCTTCTGAATCTGTAAGCCAAATAAACCTCTTCTCTTTTAATTTTCAGGTGCCACGTATTTTGTCTAACAAAAGAAAAGGTGATTTATACAAGCATTAAAATTATTATCACACAATTTACATTAGTGATTAATCTAATTATGAAGACAAAGATAATTGAGATTGAAAAAGAGCACACAGAAAGGTATAATGTTTGGGACTAATTCTAAATCTTTAGATATATAGATGTATGTATATTCTTTTATGCTTACATCTTATATATTTTCTACCTTGTATTAATTTATGCATAAGTATTACATTGTAATCACCTGATAAAGAAATGAAAATTCCTTACCTAGATGTCTTAATGACTTCTCATCTCATCAACCTCTCATGAAGCAAATTTTCATTTATATTTGAAACTTTCTGCTACGTAGTTTTATTGTTTTATTCAGTAAATTACATTGCATTAAGTAGTTTACCAACTACATTGATTTTTAATCATTATATTCTTGCCTTAAGACTTCTAATCCAATCATAAACCTTCACTAAAGTAAAAGCAAATACTTACACGTTTTATAAAATTGTAACTAAATAATCAGATAACAGTGACTAATCATAGACAATTTCTGAGCTAATCAACATAATATGAATCAGAAATCAAATTGCTTTATACTAAATTATTTGTATTAATTATTGTGCATTGCTAAAATTTTAAAAATTAATGATAATTAAGCAGTCATGTGCTTCTATTATTTATTCATAGAAAATTTTTGGAACTGGAAGAAATTAGGGGTTCATTGACGATATACTAGAAAAAGAAATAGAACAATGTTAAACTAAAATAGAACATAAGTTTAGAATAAATTATTTCAATGAGACTTATTTGAATATGGTAGAAAGAAAAGCAATAAGAGAAAGAAATAGGGAAATTCAATGAAAAGAAACTGAAAATGAAATTTAAGTAATGAAAAAATATCTTATTCTGGGAAATAGAGCTTACTACAAATGTAGTGATTATGATATAGAACATAACAGTGACACATTAAAATGAAAATAGTTCACTTATATGGAAAAATTACCATATCTGAGAAAGATGTTCAGTATCAAGTCTTTGAAAAGAACCTGAAATAAAGACCTTCCCAAAGGCAAAGGTGAGCAGACAATGGTTGTGAAAATCAAACATGAATTGCAAGACTGTGGAGAACTGGTATAAATCAGAAGAGATGGTAGGCAGTGTCCTGATACAGGTAACAAAGATCACAGGCAACCCAAAGTAAAATAGCTAACTTTAACATAATTTTATCACACTTTCTTATCATCTTATTATATATATTAAATGACCTATAAAATAAAAATAATAATAAAATTAAAAATCTTGATTAGTAAAATTAAGAAAAATCTGTAAGTTTAATAAATGAGACCTCACTTACTATGGGCTAGTGTTGTTCTCAACTTTTTTCATATTTATATTTATTGTCATAGTGCTTGCTGTAACTAAGTTGGTGCACTAAATGTATTCCAAAAAAAGGTACCAGATGTTCATGACAAATTAAATAGATGTTAGCTATGGAATGGATTATACAATCCATTCAAGATGATACATATTTAAACTCTAATTTTCTTTTAAGTATTTTCTTAAATCAATGCACTCTATCATGCATGTTTGTGTTCACAAAATCTTTTTAGTGACAAATAATTTATTTATACTTTTAATCAGACATTTGAAACTGCCAGAATTCTCGGAAATCTTTCATTGTGCTTGAGAATCCTGGTTCATGGTCCCTGCCCTGAAATTAGTCACTATTACCCTCAATCACTATGAAAACAAAAATACTATACACATATTATTAAGTCTCCTAGTGTAGTAGTAGAAACTACTGTTCTAAACAATATATATATAGATACACACACACACACTTAATTTTTTTTCTTAAATTCATTTATTGGTACATTTTAGGTATACAATACATTTCCATTTGTTTTTGGGTGCTTGTACCTGTACATGATGTATCTTGGTTCTTATTTTTACCCTATTACCTGTGTGCCCTTCACCCCTAAACCCTTCCCTATTTATATACTTTGTTTCCATTTTTTTTTTCATAATTTTTCCTTTCCATTCTTTCCTTTCCCCTTCCCCTCCCACCACCCCTACGCTTTGGACCTTTACCTATTTCAAACTATCAATTATTAGTTATTAATCCTTTTAGTCCTTATTTACACTCTCAGTTTTTCACACTTGAGAAACTATTTGGTATTTACACATGTGTGTCTTATTTATTTCACTTAAGAGTATGGCCTCAATATGCATCCACATAGCTATAAATGACTCTAGTTTCTCATTCTTTATGGCTGAGTAGTACTCCATTTTATAAAAAAACACACACACACATCTTCTTTATCCAGTTTCCAGTTGATGGGCACTTGAGCTGTTTCCAAGCTTTAGTTATTGCAAACTGTGTTGCTATAAACATGGGTACACATATATCTCTGTGGTATGATTCTTTTAATTCTTTTGGGAAAATATCCAGCAGGGGGATAGCTGGGTCAAATGGGACCTCCAGCCCTAGTTTTTGAGGTATCTCCACACTGATTTCCATAGTGGTTGCAACAGTCTGCACTCCCACCAACAATGGAGCAGGGCTCCTCTTTCCTCACACCCCCACCAGCATTTGTTATTGGTTGATTTCTTGATAGCAGCCATTCTTTCTGGGATGAGGTGGAATATCAGTATTGTTTTAATCCCATCTCTCAAATGACCAGTGATTTTGAACAGTTTTTCATATGTTTATTTGCTGCTTTTACTTCTTTGTCTGAGAAATGTCTGTTCATTTCAGATGCCCATTTTTGAATTGGGTGTTTGAATTTGGAGGGTCTCATTTTTTCAGTTCTTTACATATTCTTGATAGTAGCCCTTTGTCTGAGTTACAGCTGCTAAAATTTTTTTCCCACATTGTAGGTTGTCTGTAAGCTCTGTTGGTGGTTTCTCTTGCAGTGCAGAAGCTTTTCAATAAGATGAAATCCCAGTTGTTGATTCTTTCTGCTAGTGCCCATGCTACTGAGGTTTTGTTCATAAAGTCTTTTCCTATGCCAATATCTTCAAGAGTTCTACCTAACTTATCTTCCAGCAAGTCTAGGGTTTCTGTCTTAATATTTAAATATTTATACCATGAAGGAAAACTGTTTAGATCAATCATGACACCTTAGTCCAAGTCATACAATCAGCAACACCATAGCATCAAATACCTCTTATAGAATGACAATTTGTGGTAGTTATTAATCTGTCACCTTTAAAAAATAAAGGGCCTCCTTCAAGGTGTGTCTCTGTTGTCACAATAGACAATGTGGGCAGCAGTGTGCAGTTATAAGTCAATGAGTCTCAGTCAACTAGTCCCAGACCTGTGAGATTCAGGCAGATTTCTGGTTGCAAGTCCCATGTTGAGCTCTCTGTCCTCCTGCAGGGTTATACTCTGCAAGTTTCTACTGCAGGTTTCAGCTGCTTTTCCCCTGAAGAATTTCCAGTTTCCAATGGAAGCTGATAATCCCTCCAATTTACCAATCACGGTGGTCTGGTGTGCCTTTATTGCAGAGATTCCCTTCACTTTTCCAGTGGGCTTGTTTTCATCAGGGAGCCTGAGACAGGCACTCTCTATGTTGTTCACTCCTGGAGCTCAGGACAATGGCTTTTGTCCCCCTGTGCCTCTGCAGTGTGTAAGCATGTAGCGGCACAGTCCAAAGGCCAGAGGCGGGGGGGTGGGTGATGTTGTTCCAGGCCCCCTCGTGGCCAAGCTGTCAGCTGGTGGGCCTGTCTGGGGGGTCCTCCTCACCCTGTCCTGGTGGCTGGTGGAAAACTGGTGGAGCAAGCTGGAGCAAGCAGGTCCCAGTCAGCCTGCAACAGGTCGGCCCCACTCGGCCCCGCCGGCTCCGTTCCCACATACTTAATCTTGCTAGAGAGTGACAAGAAAAGTTTAGTATATACAGTCAGTATTTAGTCAGTTGCTTTATGTTCTGACTGCACTTTCTCTGCAAACTGTTTACTTCTGTTTTAGGTCACTAATAATAATAATGATACAGGTCCTATTGTGCTGATATTATTTGACTCATTATTTGATTACATTTTGCTAATTGGTAAGAAAATATTATCTGAAAGATTTTAACGGTAAATTTGGAAATATGTTTTAAAAGAAAATGGATACAAAATATGAAGATATATTACATTTTGTTGAAATTTCATAGGAGAAACTTTCTTTTAATTTAAAACAAAAGGATGATGGTTAATCATTGAGGAAGGCAGAAAAATGGTTCTCCAAAACCCATAAAGATGTATCCTTCCTCCTCTCTGATCTCAATGATTACCTTAGGTTGCATGTAGAGCAGAATAATGGTTGGAGATGGAATTAAGTTTGCGATCAATGTGCCTAATGTAATCATAAGCTTTTAAGTGCAGGCAGAGTTTTAAAAAATAATCAGAGCACTATCATGAGAGGACTCAACCTGCCATTGCTGGCCTTGAAGATAAAGAGTCAGGGAGCCAAGGGGTGTGAGTAGTCTACAGAAGCTGGTACAGGTAATTAAATTCATTGTCCTTAGAGCCTATGGAAAAAATGTATCTTCAACACTTTGTTTTAACCCAGTAACACTCAATATATTGGTGACATGCATACCTGCAAGATAATAAATTTATGTTGTTTTAAGCCACTATGTTTGTGATAATTTGTCATCTCAACATGCAAAAAGTAAGTTCTTCTTTCATAGATATTATAACACTTAAAATAACTAAAAGAAAGAAGCTAAAATGTCTTTATGTCACATAGTCTTTTCCCTCACAGAAAAAATTACATTTTTTCCTTTAAAGGGTATGTTGAGTGTGTCTTATCTCCTTCATCATTATTACTATCATATAAAAAATAAAATAAGTAATTATCATGTTGCATATTCCCCTTACAATATACAATTCATTAAAAAAAAAACCCAATACAGATGTTGTAATGTAGTTCAGGCTAACTTTTAGTTGTATTTTACCTAAATTTTTAGGTAAATTTATTAGTCTATCTTATGTTTAAAAGAAAGAGGTTAGGGGGCCGGGGATTTAGCTCAGTGGTTTCACCACCTGCTGCACAAGCACAAGGTCTCAAAAAAAAAAAAAAAAAAAAAAAAAAGAAAGAGGTTGTGAAATTAAAGAAAAAAAAAAAATCTCAAAAGAGTGGTAATTTTTAAATAGCAACATATTCTATTCTTTAAAAAAAGACATTTTAGAATTGAACTTAGAAATATGAACATAAATAAAAACAATGCATTATCACTTGTTTCTTTAGCTGCCTCAGAGAAAATTACAATATATAAAGGAAAAATTAAAGGTTTGAGGATAATGGTAATAATTTTCAAAAATAATTTATAATTCATTGAAAAAATGGTGATTTTGCCTAATACTTCTGCCATACTTTGGAAAACTGACTCAGACTCTGGTATCACTTGGATTCTTGGAAGATTAATAACCAAAAGTTTAATAAAAAGAACAGAAAAAATGCTCTGATCACCACAAAGTCAATTAGGTTAAAAGTGGTAGAAATGTTACAATTAGTGGACCAGGAGCATAAGGTATACTTTTTTTTTTCTTTACATTGAATGACTTCTCAACTCGGTAAACTGTCAAATTCTTCATATCTTAATTTCTTCATTTGTAAATCTGACATGATGATAACAGAAAAATCATTCCTCTGGTTAGAATTGAGATGCTATATGCAAAGTACTGTGTATTGATCTTGGCACATGGTAAGAAACCAAAAGAGAAAAAGAAATAAAAAATTAACATAACTAACACCTAAACATTAAATTGAAATGTATTTTAATAATTCAAATATAAATGACACTTGGATAATTTATTATAATCATCTCAGTTGATCTCAAAAAAGGAAAGTACTTTATAAATTCAACATTCATTTCCATAGGAAAAGTAAGAACAGAGCATATATTAGTACAAGAACATACAATGTATTTTTTAAATTATTCATTTAAAATAGTTAATATAGTTATAAAATTAAAGGACTATATATTGCTTTGCATTATAATTTACTTACTTGAAAGTTATTTTGGACATACAATATGATCATTGCATTAATTATTGAATAATATTCTATTGAATAGAAGAAACTAAATTTGATAAGCCAATCCACAATATATCTATATATTTGGATATTTTGATTTGGACAATTAAAATTTGTCTAATAATTGGCTAATTAAGTTAATGTACTTTCCTAGAAACACAAATACAATAATCCTTTATTATCATAGTCATTTTTAAGCCAAAGTGTTTCTAATTATATAATCTTGTTGGTCTCTTTGTGGAAAATGTTATAAATTTTGTCAAAATTGTATCATAAATTTAATTTATAATAATGTCTTAATACCTCCTCATATCTTTATAAAATTTGTCACTGTTCGTATTATTTATTCTTCATATAATTTGGAAATTTATTACTTACTTTAATAACTATTGAACAGATATTTCCTGCCAGGTGGTATTACATGTGCTGAGGATATACTAGTAAACAAAAGAGACAAAAAACTCCACTTATGAGGCTTACATTTTTCCATTGCATTGTTAGCATTTTTTATTTTGACTTGTAGGTTCTTTGTGATGTCACATTAATTTATTATTTTATATATGATTTGTCATAACCACTGTATAAGTGAGAATCAGCAAAGTGTGCATACAGTGAGGGAAAATACTATTTTCAATAACAAAATGATATATAAAACTAATAAAATGTTTAATGAAGATCTATTAAAATATAAGATGTTACTAAGGGAGAAAATATGGATTTAAACAAATAAAATGCTTGCTATGATCTCAGAGATGAATCATAGAAATACAACTTTTCTGTCTCAAAATACTCTTAATCACTTTAAGCATATTTATTCCATCATTCTTGTCTCTCTCTGAAGCAGCTCTGCAATTCCTTTTTCATGAGTTTCTTTACTTGTGCCACTGGGGCTATCTCAATGTCCAGAATCAATTAAAAATACATAGCTCCAATGGGCACTCTGATATAGGCAAAGAGCTAGAAGTCACATGGTGCCAGAATTGCGAATGTGGTGAATGAAGACACATAATAAAGATTTTTATAAGCCTGTCTTTCTACTGGATGGCTCCAGACAACAATATTCCTCATATTTTCTCTATCACATCTGATAAATACACTCACAAGAGGACATACAGACTGTTTCAGAAAGTCATAAGAATAATGGCATATATGTTTGAATCAAGGGGGAAAATTTTGAGAATTAATGGCAATGTGTCTTTTACTGGAATATATTTTTTTCGTTAAACATCCACTATATATTTGGACCACCACAAATATATCTCTAATTTATTCTATAGTATGGCTCAGTTGAAATTATTTGGATGCTAGTTTATGTCTGTGGACTGCCACAACCTTATCTAACCAGTGACACAATATCTCTAATTACTTATGCTCTGGTAATCATGATATCAATACAACTTCAGATATATGGAGTGTGGTCATCAATTTGGGATGTTTTTCTCCCTCAACCAAAAGAGTGAAATAGAAAACACAGGGCTGGGGATTTAGCTCAGTAGTTTCAGCATCTGCCTTGCAAGCACACGGTCCTGAGTTCCATCCCTGGTACCAAAAAAAAAAAAACAAAGAAAAGAAAAAAAGAAAACACAGCCATTGAATTTCTATGCAGAGAAATATAAATTTACAGATTCATTGCAAGGTCATCTTAACTCTCTTGGCCTCTGTTACAGTATGGTCTCTAGCAATCTGAATTTAGAATATGTCTCAAGATATGATACTGATTTCCTGTATTAGTAATATTATATTTACCAGCCTGGATGAACAAGAAGTGGTTATGAAGTAGAAGGCCTTTGTAAGACTTAACTTCAGGATATTTTCAGGACTTAGTCTCAACTGTAAAATCTTAGGAATATACTAGTGTGATGCATGGGAGCACATCCCTTTCAAAGAAAAAGACAAATCTTGCCACATAGCAACTTCTATCAAAAGGTTGAAACACATAGCCCAAGGGCCAATTTGAATTTGGAAAGCAGCATACTTCATGACAGGGAATGCTGCTCAGACTCAGAAACTGGCTAATATGAAAGGTAGCTAGTTTTGAGTAGATAGGAGAATAGAACAGGATCTTGAAACACGACCAGGCTGTGATGCAGGCAGCCCTATTGCTTGGATTGGAAGATCTGGAAGACTCTGTAACTTGAGAAAAGGTTCAATGTACTGTTTATACCAATCTCCAATAGGAAGATCACAGAAGTTAATCATTAATGAACATGCATCCCTAGCAAAACAGTCACAGAATTCGTACCACAACACTACAATCTCTGACAATAATCTCTATGTGGCAAAAATATAGGCTAGCTATTTATTTACTTATTTATTTCTTTATTTCTTTATTGGTACCCGGGATCGAACTCAAGACCTTGCACTTGTGAGGCAGGCACCAGAACCACTGAGCTAAATCCCCGGCCCTAGGCTTTTTAATAAATATTTGCTAAATACACACGAGTGCATGAACGGATGAATGATATTAGTTTGTTTGCTTTATAATGTAAAGAATAAGCTGCACTGAACTACATTATTAGAATTCTTTATGAAATGTTTCCATTTAGAACAAACCACTAGAGAGTTGTTAAAAATGGAAAGAACAAAGCAAAAATTTCACAGTGGACACATACTGCTCCATATTTCTTGACACACTTTGTTGGTATAAAGCAGCATCTGGGACTGTGATTGGCACCTTCTTTAACTCCTGGGCCAGATGTGAATGTTCATCAAGTTGATAAAATGCCTCTGCTTATGCAGGATAACCTTCATCAATGTGAAATGCACCAAGAAGAGATGTAAATTTCATCAGTCCTCTTGGGATCTCAGCTTGTGCGTGTAGCGTTCTCATATGTTCTTGATCTTCTCTTCTTTGTTTTGTTAGTGCCCACAAACTGGCTTATAGAAAATAAGCCAATTTCCTATAATAAATTGTAGACTAGGTCTAGTGTGTTCGCAAATATGTATATACATATGCTAACAAAGATTCACACACGTGTTCATAGATGCAGGTACCCTTCTGGCTCTATTTTTCTGTCTGACACAATGAGCAAATCAACCAAGGCAATGGTTCAAACATCAGGGGCATCTTGTATATGTGAAAAATCATGTTATTCTTCTCCATTCACATTACAAACTCTTAGAGTAACCTACAAGGCCCACATGATCTGATTTCTTAAGTCTTCTCTCACTTTACCTCATACTTGCTTTCTGTGGCAAGCCATCTGCAGTTATATGGACCTCCTGCATCTCCTTTAAATGTAACATATATCTCTGGCTCTGATTCTTTGCACTCAGTGTTTCCTGGTCTCTGGCGAATAGTGCCCCAGATAACCATCTTCATTGCTCACCTCTCTGAGAAGACTTGCAGGACCACATATTTAAAATAGGAATTCTGTCATCATCTACTTTTCTTCACATCATTTAACTCTACTTTATAAATAAATGCACAATTTTTATCTTACTCAATTAGAATGAGAGCTCCAAAGGAAAGAACAATAGTAAAAGATACGCTTAAACACACATGCACCTAACACAGATGCATACAATATATTCGTTAAATATGGATGGCACTGATGATACAACTAAAGACAATTGAAGTGAATTCCTTGAAGACATAGGAACATACTATTCTCAGCTCCATTCTCAGCAACCAGAAATTTTTTTAGATTAGTTATTTAACAAATACTTGATGATTATATTATGAAATATGAATCCAACATATGTAGTGTCACCAAAAGTTTCTGTTCATATTTAAACTTTTCATTTCTTTACATTTTCATTAAAATAGACATAGGGGCACTATGGAAAATTACTGTGTTCTCTAACTAAAAGTCACTAGCTGGTAGATGAGTCCTAAGAGATAAAACAGAATGACTACAAATACAGCAAGCCTCCCAGGGGAAATTTTGACTCAATTTTCTGAGAGTGGTACAGAAAAAAGAACAGAAGTCTGTCGATATCAGAAAAGAACCATCCCACACAGTCCCTGGGGAAATACTTCTAGAATGGGGATTACTTTTGTTGTTTTGAAGCCAGCCTCTCCCAATCTCTTACTGCTGGCACTGTCCATTTAACTGGGAAAGTGAATGCGAGCTTAAAGTCCCTAAATGAGAATTCATGTGAATCACATTAAAAAGGAAGAAAATCACTTCAGGTTTGGGGTTCTGCTGCTGAGCTACTGAGACTAAAGGAATCTATAATGGCAGTGGATTTAAATAGCAAGAGTAACTCTCTTATTCTGCCGTCTTCTGCATGGGGATTCATTTCAGGACTGTTCAAAATATTTATAAATACTGGTATTGCATTGCAGTCTGATTTTATTCTTATGGAGCTATAGATGATTTGCTTCTACACCTCTGCTTACTTCTGGGTTCAAGGTACAAACTCTCACATACAGTATAATAAAGTGATACAATTATTTGAGGTCAAAACATCAAATTATAGGAATTTACTTAACTAAACAAAGATTACATAAAATTCTTTACAAAATTAATTTCTGATAATGACTATTTTTGTATAATGAAGAGTAACTATTGGTCACCTTGATATTTCACAATAGATTTGAAATTTTCTCTATATAAGTAAAGAACATGATAAATAAATTTGAAATGTAATATGTTCTATGTAAAATGCCAGGCATTGTTACCATTTTGTAATTTATATTACAAGGTTATTTTTAATAATTCTACTGGCTATTTAAAGTTTTGAGACAAATGAGCTATATCAATATTAATTAGGATGTTAGAAAAATTACCCTTTTCCTTTTTTCTGTAGTTTCAAGATAACTTCATATTAAAATTAAATTACGTACAAATCAGATTTTTAAATGTCTATGACTTTGTATTTATATTTCATTAAATTACCAAAATCTATTACCAATAAAATTTTATTTAAAATGTTAATACTAACATTTTTAATGTAGTCTACTTTTATCTGAGTTAATTTTGTAACTTTTTTTTGCCACTTGCATGTCATTTCTTCAGTCATCATATTAACATTTTTTCTGTTGCAATAAAGTGTATGAATGTAATTTAAGAGAATAAGAATAATCAAGGTCACAGTGTATTTCTAATGATAAAATTTTTCACATCTTGAATTCAATCCTGCTTAAAAGAATTCAAATTATAATTCATATACTTTTTCAATTGATATTAATGTAAAAGATAGTTTTAGTTTTTTGAACAATTTATGTTCCTTTAATATCAATCAATACATTTTATAATATCTATTAACATTCAAAAATTAGTGAAAATTTAAGGTAACAAATTTTAATATTTGTTCACAAATTTTAATCTCAATTTTATATGACATCTCTATTCTAAAACTGAGGAAAGCAGAAGTTTATCAAAACATCTGACATTTGGTTTATGGCTACCAATGACAAATAAAACTGTGTTTTCTAATTAATTTATTTTTAAATGTTGAATTTTGAATTAAATTGCATTTCAAAGTGTTAATGTTAGGTGACAATTTTAATCATAATATAGATTTTGCACACATTCTTTTTCCCAGAAAGTGACTTCTTTTCCTGAAATGTACAACATTATAGGCAAAATGATGAGTTCAAAAATAATTTACAAATGATGAAAATACAGTTATTATTCAAAGTTTCATTGCTACTCTGTAGTTTTTACTGAAGTCACATTGCCTTATGTAAATAAGAGTATACCTTTGTGTTCTGATGTCTTCTTAATATTTCTCATTGTATAACTTGGCACTTTGTCATAAATGCCAGTCTCTCAAGCTAGGATATGAGCTACATGAGACAGGAAAAACATAACATTCATCTTTATAACAATCTCTTCTCATCGTGAGCCATATGGATTGAATGTACGCAATAATACAATTTAAGTCAATGTATGTCAAAGTGAGGTAAGGTTATTGGGCAAAATTCTTGGGTAAAAGAATATCCTAAATTTTTTTAAAAAAAAGAAAGAAACATTGGTAAAAAGAGAGAAACTTGCCTCCATTTGCTGTCAAGATTATAGTAAAGTAACATGGTTTCTCGTTTATTACTTAATATTTGCACTTGAAAAATAACAACAAACTGAGAATTCCTTAGGGAGACATAGTTGATATTAAGTCTTGTAATGCTTAAAATTTATCAGTTCTGATCATATGTTCTTTAATATTGTGCAAGAATTACCCCTTTCCCTTTTGACAGAGAAGCCAACAAAACTAAACCACAGATTTCAGGGGAATACAGGTGTCTTAGTTCCTTTCCTCATTGCTGAAACAAAAATCCAGCACCCAAAGTTAAAGGAGAAAGACTAATTTTTAGCTCATGGTTTGTAAATGTTTCAGTCCATAATTGTCTGGCTCCAAGTTAGGGTGGCATGGCAGAGGGGCATCCCAGAGCAGAAACAGTTCATGGCAGACAGAAGACAGCCAAAACAGCAAGCAAGCAACTAGTACAAAGCCTCTTTCTGTCCCTTATATCATATCCAGGCTACTTAGCCTTAGGACAGATAACATGCATATCCTTAACCCTGGTGCCTTTAATCCTAGCATTGCACCATGAATCCCAGTGTCACACAATCTAGATCCAGCCATCTCTGAAAAAACCCACCTATGACCACAGGAGGCTTTAGGGGGACATCTAGACAAAAGCCATAATAGTAGAATGAAAAGTTGACTAAAAAATATTTTGATTTGGTAACTTCTCAGTAAGCTGTAAAAACTACTTCTACTCCATCTCATCAAATTGGTAAGGTGAGTAAATTATAGTCTGCAGAATGTACCTCTTTCCAATGTCGACTCTTAATTTAAGACTTTATAGTTAATACATGTTTCTGGCCATGATGGAGTAAGAGACCAGACACACCCCTTACCTTTTCTCTTTAAATGACTTAAAAATCTGAACAAAGCATCTGAATATATGAAAATACATTGACTTTCTTTTTTTGCATGGGAGGATCATTTCTAAAAGAAACCAGGAGAAAGTAAAAGCATGTAAAATCTAAATTATGATTACATTTGTCACTGAATTTTAATATTTTGAAATTTAATTTAATAAACAAGATGAGTGCTGCAATTGTACCAGGTATGACGTGGATTTTTCCAGGCTGCAGCAACAAGAAGGTAGAATCAAATATAGCCCAGCAACCACACTAAGTTGATGAGAGTTAAAGGAAGCAATGGTAGCTAGAGTTTGTAGTTCAAAGTCTTGGAGAGAAGAGAACTACAGAAAGAAAGGAGATTTTCAGAAGGTTTCCTTCAGGTATCACTTATTTATTTATTGAATTCCATTAATAATTACCCAGACAAGAAAGAACCAACTGAAAGGAGCAGGTGTAAAAGTACCTAGAACTTACCCAGGCTGGAGTAGTTTGTGGTTTTACCAGCTAGAGTGGGAAGAAAACCTGGGAGAAATAATAGTGCATGTCCACCTAAAGATTTCCACTCATATGCTAAAATCAGCCTTTTTCTCTAATACCCCAAAATTAGAAATAATCAAATGACTGAATAGATAAACTGTGATACATCAACAAAATGAAATATCACTCAGGTATAAAAACGAACAGAATACTGAACTGTGAATATACACTACAACACAGATGAAACTTAAATTCATTATTTTGACTGATAGATGGAAAATATAAAAAGAATCTATGCTGTATGATTTCATTTAGATGAACTTCCAATAAATTTTAAGTGACCTACAATAAAGAAAGCAATCATTGGTTGCCTGTGGCATAGATTTTAGAGAAGAGAATTACAAAGCTCATTAGGACAGATAGGAGATGATAAAAATTTTTATTATACTGATATAACCTGGGTTAGACCAGATTTTATTGATCTTGTCAAGTTGTAAAAATATATCAATACCCTCTAATGCTAATGTTTAAATATATCAGATTTACTTTATGTTATTTATTTGTCAGCTATTTTTAATTATACCTAGAATGCCATCTAGAAATGCTGTAAAATAGATGGAATTAGGAAAGGCTGTATTTTACTTTAGATTTACTTATATATTTCTGATAGAAATGTTAAGATTATTGTGTTAGTAAAGTAGTTTTTACCACATTGATCATGTGTGATTGTTCATTTCAATTCATGAATGTCTCACAATTCATTGTCCTTTTATGAGTTTCCAGAAGCAATCAGTGTCGCAAGCACCATTACCCACAAAATAGAAAACATAACATTTAACCTCCTCATAATGAGGTCTCACATGCACATTTAATTCACAAACATGAACTTTGGAAAAAATAATATTGCTTTTTAACATCCTTTCTGTTAATAAGAACTTATTAAAAAAAAGAACCAGTGATTTGCTTTCCACTTAGAAAATATACTGGCAATTTCTCCATTAACATCCTTTCAACTTTGTATAGAGAATGTTCTAACCTAGATGATTTTTCTGCTGACAGCAGCATACATGATTTTAGTTAAATAATTACTTTTCTAACTAATATTTTACTTCAGACAAAAAATATAGCAACTTGATAAATCATAAGTAAATTAGAGTGTAAAGTAATTTTTCATCACAAAAACTTTCTCTGAAGAAATAACAGCATCTTTGCTCATATTTGTATCATAAATTCTAATTACAAGGAATTCTATCAGGTAAAACTGCTAAAAGATGCTATTAATTGAATAAATTGCATAAGAGTATACATTTACTAAACTATTGCTATTTTAATAGAATTTGGTCAACATAACTGAAAAATAATGAAATTAACAGAAGTTTTCATTAAAAATTGAATTAGATTATTTGGTCTTACCAGGAGAAATAAATCTTTACACTGTTATTTCACATTTCAAAAAATTGAAGAATCATTTCTAAATGAGCAGAGTCAGAAATCAAGTGAGTTTTAGCATGAAGTAATTTCAAAGAAGGCACACATAATGGATTGTAGTGATACCAATCTGACAGCATACAAGTTGGTTTCTTTACTATGGTGTGAATTTATTTAAAAATTCATATTTTAAGTTGCATGGGAACTTCACTTTTGGTATTTGATTACATTCTATCTGCACACTAGTATTTTAGTTTTCCTAATTCACATTGTATCTTTATAATTAATGTTGGTGGGAATCTCTCAAGTAAAGCTGGATACAAGCAAGCATCTTCAAAATTATATACAAATCCATTCTACTTGTTCATTGTCTTCTCCTTCAGACAGATTTCAGCAATTTTCCCTTGCTGCAGAATCACTGCATAATTCTGCATTCTATAGCTCCATCTTGTGTCACACAGTTATTTAAAATCATTTTCTTTTTTTTCTCTAGGCAGTTAATTATATATCTGCTCTTTGAGGACACTGAAAGATGACAAGGTGGGCAAGATGTAAATGCTTAGACAAATATTCTGCGCAAGTGTTAATAATAGCCAGATGGGAGGTGTTGGTAATGTGCGATGCATTTGCTGCTGTTTCTGTCAAGCTCCCTGGTAAATGGTTTCTCACTGCAACATTGGCATAACCTTGGCTGCCTGTCTCCTTTGCTCCAAGTTCCTGTGTGACAAGGACCATCAGCAGAGCATCATGGTAGCCAGTTGCTTTGATCTGCAGCTGCAAACTACATTAATTCTTTCTGTGTTTTTAATTTATCTTTTAAAATCAAAATTTGTCTTGACAGTGGACTGTTCATCAGTGCACCCACCTTTCAGTATTGCCAGGTGTTTATATGTGACATGCAGGTTAGTTTTAGAAAGGAATGATTTTTTTCCCCTAGTGTGTTTACCAAGTCAAAAGAAAAACTTAAAAGGCCTGTACAATTTAGGTCACATAACTTTAGTCCTTGAGATGGGACCACTGCAGAGGAATCCTGAAAGCACAGTTTTTTGTCAGTGGAATATAAAGATGACTAAGAAAATGACACAGATACAGTTTCCCAAGCAGCCTTCCCTTGATAGCAATAGATATTGCTATAGGAGAGCCAAATTGTATTCTATTTCCTTAATATTTCAAATTTCTTTTATTTGCATATAATGCTTATGTTCTTTAGAAAGTCACTCATTTACAACACATCAGTATAACATAATCATGTTTTAGCAGATAGAATATGAACAATGCTGCAACCAAAATGCACATAAAGTACAATTTAAATGACCCTCTAAATACTAAACATTTTTATATAATGATATTATTCATTAATATAGCTAATATCAATTGTTCAAAACAATAAGAGATTTAAAAACGTAAAAGTATTTGTCAAGTTGGCAACACTATTAAGTTTTTTATATGGGAAAAAGCTAATAGTCTTGTTAATTATTGAAAGGATAATGGATTTATCCAAATAGATATTTTGCTGATTATTTTAAATTTTCTACATTAAAGGTTGAGATATATTTTAAAAGAACTCTTTGTTTGTATATATTTTATATATTTGTCCATATCTCCTATCATTAGTAATTTTTAAAACATTTTCATTGAGCAGTTACAGTACATAAAGTAATGCCACATGTGCACAAGGTAAAGTAGAAAACATAGAAACAGTTTGCAATATGATTCTCTCTGTTAATGTATGTGTGTATATATTTATGCATTTATGTATATTTATTGTATGTCTGTTTTTACATGTATATAGTATATGAGAGTGTATTTGTATGTTGTTGTGTGTTGATTGTGAAGATGTAATATATCACTTATTTTCCCTTATAAATCATTATTTTAATCAACCTGAATGCATTGCAGACGATTGTCTTAAACATTGGCAAAAAAGGGAAAGATAACCCCAATAAATTCTTTAAGTATTCAATGTTTCACAATAACAATTTCATTTCTTGGACATTACTTCTGAAAACATTGTTTATATTACAATGTATACTATTACAGTATATATATTACAATGTACATTTATATTATAAATGTATTATATGCTACATTCTATATAATGATTATTCATTAATAGTATTAAATCAATGACATATATCACTGATTTTTTCTTATATAAAATTAGCCCCTCATCTAGTACAAAAGCAATTGAAGTAAGTCATATTAAATTGTTGTGTGAGATGATCACATTTAATAGTACTACAGAAATTATTATCTCTTTCAAGAGTTATTTAGTAATCAAGATTTGCCAGCTAATAAAATGCAGTTGTATTTTCTGTGAAAGAAGGGCTTAAATTACTTCTTTAGAAATATATGCCTTATTATATTGTGTATACATCTTTCCCACTTTGGTTTTTTAGTGATTCTTTTTTTTTCTTTTGGTACTGGGGATCAAACTCAGAATCTTACACTTGCAAGGCAGGCGCCGGCACCACTGAGCTAAACATCCAGCCCTAACTTGGTTTTAATTTTGCTGTGCATTTGTAAGAACTTTGCAATAGCAAGCACAAATAAAATATTCTAGAAAAATTTTGAGATTTGGAAAAATGACAAAAAACTAGTAAAAATCTTCACATTTAGATGAAGCAGCAATGTTGATGAAAGGACTAGAAATTATATGAAAGATAAAAAGCAGGAGAATCCACTTACTGTAATATCCATGGAGCTTATGAGGTAATGGACAGTCCATTTAAATCAAGACTCTGAAAATAATCTCATCCAGATGGGCCTTCACTAAACTTTCTTAGAGATGTGGATAAACACTCACTGAGTTTAATTTTTATCTTCAGATGTCATAAAAAATCACAAGAAGTGGAAACAAATTATCCTGTTATTCTGATATTTTGTTATCAAAACTCTCTTGTTTCTAACTGTAAGAAGAATAGTAAGCCAGTCACCTAAAGTATAAAAAATATTTTCAAATAGCCAATAACATGTACTTATATAGGTCATAGCATTGATTGTAGAGCATGCTGAGTTTTTCATATTCTTGCCATTATTAAGTTATCTTGAGGCAATTATAGCTCACCTAACCTTAATGCATTGTGCTGAAGGAAGAAAATGAATATTCTTTTTCTCTTTTTAATGTCAATTTTTTTCTTCTTTTCATGTAAGTAGTGTTCATTGAGTATGTAGCTGCTGGGGATTGTTCAACATGGTTAAATAGAGAATCTCTTGTTTTTGAGGGGTATCAAATTATAAATGCGTGCAAACATAAGACAACTTCATATTATGATGAGTGTTTTAAAGTATCAAGATGGCATAATAGAGTAGGGAGTAACTAGAGGTGGGGACATAGTTTCTATTTATTTAGTGTTATATTCAAATCAGTTCAGTGTAAACAAATCTGTCTTCTCAAACACGTATCATTACTGTGAAAATATTCAGAATCCTTTCTCTCAGCTTGTAAAAATTTAGAGTGCATAATTGTTATCTATAGTCACAGTACTGTGGAATATAGCACGTCAGAACTTCTTACTCCATTCCAACTGAAATTTAGTACCTGTTTATCAACATTTTCCCATTGTAGCCTAATTAACATTCTATCATTATTCAATACTTTAGGTTTTTAATGTAGAACTAACCACTTTGAAAATTTATCAATTCCATAGAGGCAATAAGTTTAAAATGTTAGCAAAATGTATAACATACTCAATAGATTTAAATAGCACCACAATAAATGTGATAGTTTATCTGGTAGTTGTCATAATTCTTTCTCAAGGGAATTGTATACTTTAATTCTTAATTTTCAGTAACATCTTTTAGTATCTGTGCTATTTAGTAAAGTTAAATAAATATTTTAAATAAATAAATATTTCTATGTCTAGAAACTGACAGTCTAGTTTCAGAGAAAAAGATATAAACACAAAAAAATACAAATATTTGTTGATTTTTGAAATTATCTAAAAAAATATGGTAAACAATCTAAAAAATATTATAGCTTTAAAAAAGTTTAACTTTTCTTACATTCAGAAAATTTGGACACAGTAAAACATAAAAATATTTAAATTTAAATACTTTATATTTTCAAAAAATTTAAAGAAATTCACATTTTTAATATATACAACTAGGTAATTTAAGTAAAACACTCTCAAATCAAATAGATGGAAGGGTGGATTTATTGACAATTTTGTTTTTATTCTTGGGCTCTTTAACTTCAGGCTCATTCAGTATTACAAAAGGGTCTTTTGGAATTCATTATCAATTCAGATATATATGAAATACACCCAAATTTTAATTTGCTACTGAATATCATAAGCATCAATAATTCATAATCCATGAATATCAAAACAATCACACACCTTGGAGTTTGACAGTTTGAAAACCAACTTCATGTGTTTTTTTGTTTTGTTTTGTTTTTTGGTTTTGGACCAGGGATCGAACTCAGGTCCTTGTGCTTATGAGGCAGGTGGCGGAATGACTGAGCTAAATCTCCAGCCCTCCTGTGGCTTATTAGTGAAAAAAAGTTTCTATATGGCCGAGTACAATCACTTTCTATTAATACATTTATTGTGTATTCTGAGAAATTTGAATGAAATTCTTAGTTTAAAAATACGGTTTGTGTTTTAAATTGTAAGATGTAGGACTTAATTACCATTTTCAGTTTGCACTAGAAAATGTCTCTGTATGTAATGCAAAAATTTCTTAAACTATAGATAACTGCCAAATCATTTTCTCTTTAAGTAAAGGCAGGCTTTTAGTTTTCTCTTATATAAAACATACTGTTTTCTTTACAGGACTGTAAAAGTTCCTATTCATTTTGAACACTCTAGGCTCCTGGTGCTTTTTGAAAAAAATGGGAATATTATAGTAACTTAAAATTGGATGTTTTCTTTATCATACAATAAAGATCACTTACACCTTTAGTGTTTAATTAGAACACACTCTAATTTTTTGCAATATGCCCAATGAGAATTTCTCACAATTTTAAGTTCCAATTCCCTTTTTCTTCACAAATCTTTCTTAAATTTATCCTCTTCCAACATGTAACTATGAATATTTAGGAGTAATCAGGTCACATCTTGAATATTTTGGTTCAAAATCTCAAGTATCAAATTTATGGACCACAAATTCTGTCTTCCACTTTATAGGAGAACTGAATTCGACTGAATCTTCCACCACATTAAAACAGTCTTCTTTCTTCCAGTTTCCAGTAACCTATTCTTTGTCTCAAGACATCTTCAGAATAATTTTAGAATAAATATTTATATCAGTATTCTATTCATTATTGTTTTGTCAAAGAAGTTGGACACTTTTCAGCTCTTCTCTTTACTTCCCAAACCCTCATCAGAATGAACTTTAACATATAATCTATATATCTATCAAACAGTCTCTTCACAGCAATGTAGCTTTTCCTAGCTTGCACCTCAAAACTGCTCCAGCTTCAACCCACTGTCCAGATTAAAGTTGTTTTTCTATGTTTTAATATTTTTACCTCTGTACTCCACAGTGAGGTACCATAATCTGTTTAAGGGAATTCAGTCACGCTGAGCACTAAGGCTTCAATGCATTAATTTGAGAGAGGGTGAGCATAATCCAATCCATAGCATATATGAAAGGGTAGACTAACATCAAACATGAGGAAGTTATGAGTTCTTATTCCAGGAATTACATAAATGACTGCCGACATGCCTGAGGGCCATTCCTGAGACCCACAGTGCCGGGGCCACAGATGGGTCAACAGTTGGGCCACACATTACGTCCCCCACGTCTGGCAGAATAAGCTGACACAGATATGTTCTCTTTCTGAATTACAGTTTGTAGTAGAGGTCATTTTCAACAACCACTCCCAACTCAGTAAAGATGAACTTGGAGAAGCATCTGATTTGCCATATATAGTATACAGTAGCACAGAGAAAATAATGCAATGGCAGTTTTATAAACAGTGATCATAGAGTATCCACTCCAAAAGAAACACAAGATAATACTGAAATGTCATTCCTATGACATTTAGGTCTACTTTGTACTTTGTAGAGCTGTCACATTAACATCTATTCTAGAAAATCTGGACTTCCAAGTATTACTTTAAATGCTTTTTAAAAGCACTCAAGTGTGATTTTCACAGGGAACAAAATTCCATATCTACTCCAGAAAAAACCATGATTCTAACTGGATCTGGAGTGACATCCAACTGTGACATTCTCTTTTTCAAGGGAAAATCACTTATTTTAAATTGATATTTATCTATAGGTTCTTACTTGAAGGCGTTAGATATCAAATAAATGAGATCCAGTGCACATAGTTTTATAGTTGTACCAGAATCACTTTGCCTTTCCTGTTGGCTGTATTCCTTCTGAACCTAGTAAGTAGAAATAAAATTTTGGTCTTATTTTCTCTCTTTTCCCCTAGCAAGCCTTGTTTGGCCGGGCCATGGCTTTCAGGTAGTGTAAAAAGTTCAAGTTAATTAAATAATGAACAATTTCCACATGAATATATAGAAATATAGTGTTATATAGATTTAAGTATTCTATCATATACAAAGAATTAAGTATGGTTTTGTTCATTGTATCAGCTATTTAGGGAGCCAAGTAAACTCATCCTGATACACTCTCCTGTTTATAATCTACTCCACCTGCAGCATTCTGTTATAGAGGCAAAAATTTAAAGTAAGATATATGACAAACACAGGGCTAGTGTACACAATTAGATCACATTAAATGTGACTTGTTTTGTTAGGCGAGGTGGTTTTTTTTTTCTGTATTTGGATTTAAAGAAACAATCTGTCATGTGATCTGGTATGGGGGGACCACACTTAAAAGAGCTGAAAATTGTCACCAGCTAAGAGCTATCAGGAAACTGAGGTCCTCACTCCCACAGCCTTCCAGGTACTTGCCAAATTCAGTCAATAACCACATGATTTTAAAGAGTGTCGTTTCACAGTTGTATCTCAGGTAAGGCCACAGTCGTAGCTGACATTTTGATTGCACACTTGTAAGGTTCTGAAGCAGAAGAATCAGCTGAATCCTATACAGACTCCCAACCAACAGGAACTGTGAAATAATAATTTTTCACTGCTTAATCTTCAACTTTGTAGTAACATTGTAACGCATCAACAGAGAACTATTGAAATTTCATTTATCATATCTGTACATTATCACTGGCTTTCTGATTTATCAGAAATTATAATAAAAATACATTTACTTACAAAACACACAATTGAATCCATGTGGGAGCATAAATCCACACTCAACCATACATAGAAAAATCTTTGAGTCAAAGACAGGTATAACTAACACCAGTAAAATATTTATTTTTGAAATTTGCATTATTCAAATTATGTACACCTGGGCTGATTTTTATTCTAAGTTTCTGAGCTAGGAAAATGAACTGAATGTTTATCAGCAACAAGAAACCTAAGGAAAGCTGTCCTAGTAGATTGGTCAAAAAGTTGAAGGCCTGATGCTTTGCCAAATACTAACTTCCAGAAATTCAGAGGCCACCACTGTTATTACAAACTTTGAAAATACAAAAATGTTTTAAAATTATTTCTGTGTAACAAAAGGTTAAAAGCTGAAGTATGTGTTACCATGGCTATACTGTTTTATTTACAGCATTTGTCTTTTCTAGAACTTGTCCATTAAATGGCAGGAAAGAACCTCTTCAGCCTTAACATTGTATCATACTTGTAGTTTTCATTACTGTAATATTTGTTTATTTTTCAGTAAGAGGCATAAAATGTTCCATTACTCATTTTGCTCATTTGCTTAATGACATCAGTAGGCTTCTTATTTAAATATACCTGAAGAAAATGAACATGTACTGGTTAATCTAATAAAATCCATGTAAACACACTATTGTGTCTTTAAACATTGGCAAATATAGGAAACCCTCACTGAAATATAGGACAGAAAGTTTAGATAATGTTCTGCTTCACTCAGTACGGAGCCAGAGTTATTTCATTTTTCATTTTTCCTACTATCAGGTCAACCTCGCTAGTCAGGATGGGATAGGCTTTGCAGATATAACAATTCTGTATAGTATCTCTCATTTGAATGAGGCAAAATACAAACAAAGAGAATAGTAAAGGAAGAATAGAAGAAGCAAGGGGGTGGGTCTCTTGTAATAGGGAAGGGGTCTAAGGGAACAAGGGTTAGGGGTGAGGAAGAGGGGAAGAGGAAATTAATAGAATAAAGATATGCCATGTACAGGAATCTAATAACCTCAATAAATGTGAACATTATATGCCGTAACATGAACTGAGGTTAATAATATTTAAGAGGAATGAAAATTGGGATAGAGGAATTAGAGGAGGATGGGGGAAAGAAGAGCAAAGGGAAAGGGGACTAAAAAAAGAAATAAGCTGTAGTATGTATATGTGCACACTCTCCAAGGTGATTGTAAAATGCACGTACTGCAAACATGTACTAATAGCATTTTTTAAAGTTAAAAGAAAAACAAGTAGATCTAACATTGCAGCCGTTTAAAACATCAGTTAGCTTTTCACAAAATCACCTTGGGTTCAATAGAGACTTGGGTATCTGTGTGCCACCCACTAATTCTAATGAACTTTGTGCCCTTACAAGGGCAGTACTTTTTTTATCACCCACAATTCTCTTTTTTCATATTCCTTGCAATGGAACAATCACTTTCTTCAACACCTTTGTGAACTTCTACATATTATTTCCTTCCCTGAACTTCCATTTCCCTTTTTGATCTATCAAGTACATTCTAATTTTCAAATTCTGCCAGTGCTGCAGTTCCACCGAAAAAGACAAGATACATTCACTACCAGTCTATTTTCTATGTTGCCATAATATAGTATGCTAGGAGATGCCTCATTATATGATTCATCACATGGTTTTAATCTAACTTCCATTTTAATATGTATTTGTGTGTCTGCTTCTCTTGTACTCTTTCTTTAACCTTCTCCCATCATAAAGGTTATAGGATGTGAAGAACATATTTATGATTCCTTGTGTGTAAGAATGTTGATTACTGTAACTACATTATTTTTTGTTGTGATAGCCACAGCTTTTAGTGTCAAACTTAAGAATGTATGTACTCAATAAATGATAATTTTCATTGCCATTAAAACAAAACAGCATTCAGAAGCAGAAGATTTGACCACTGACAGTGGTATAGACTTAGTGCATCACATCTGTATATTTTTACTTATTCACTGAAATTGTTTTTCAAATACTGCTACTTATTTGATTAGATTTTATATTAAAATATTAAGAATAAATAAAATAGTCTGTTTATGATTACATATTTTCAATTCTTTGTGTGAAGTGAGAGAAATAATATGAAGAGGCAAGGAATTATAACAGAAAATTCTATTTTGATGAATGAATATGGAGAGAAATTTTTAAAAAGTCAATCTGAAGTAAATAACTACAAATAGTAACTTGCAGTAATTAGTAGGTAAATCATCTTGAGCTTATTTTTTTTAAATTGGTAGGTTGCTACCAAGAGCTGAGAGAGCATCAACAACATATTTCTTTAAAATATAAAGCTTATGAGTTTTCTGAGCTTCCCGATGTTTGCAATCTATTCCAGTCTAAATGTCCTCTAATTTTACATCAATCATCTAATGATCTAGATTGCCAATTGCTTCCAGCTATCTTTTCATGATTTATTTTGTTAAAGGAAAATCAGCTGTACATTGTGAAAATGCATATTGTCAGTGAATTGTGAAATTGTGAGGTATTGTGCTGTAATTACTGAATATTGGCTCTCCATGAACATGTTGCTTCAATGGAGGAAGATCTGTCAGGAAAATTAAGTTTCTCTCCTCAGTAGTCCATCGTTACAGCAACAATTGCTGAAATCAAGTGAGATGTGGAACCATTTTTGATTGCCTTAAATGACACATTTATACATGCCAGCAAGAATCTATGCTTCTCTATAAATTGAAAAAGGAAAATGAAACAGTCTGTGGATGTGGACTCTCTCGGGTTGAATGTAGGTGGATCAGCTTGTACTTAACATCTGTTCAGGCTGGAAATGCAGGAGAGGTTTAATATGTTTACTCAATCATACTGATTTCCTGGGTGCCAAGGCAGAAAATCTAAAACATATGACTTCTGTTCACACTATGAGAGAGCTATTTAGCACAAAGGTGATGATCCTGAAAGAAAAAGTGGAGATGCTATCTTGGGTGCCAGCACAGTTGGAATTCTTTGCTGCCAGCAATCAACAGCCCTTAAACATCAACACTGCAAGCTTTTGTCAACGACCAGAGAGGGCAACTTCTAAAAACATTTAGGAAAAAATGGAAAACAAAACTGGCATAGCAAAAGAATATCAACATATGATGTCCAATCCTTTTCATTCTCCACTCAATCAACTCTATGAAACTATAATATATTTAATATAGCATTCAAATTTAGATAACTTCTTTTTAAGATAAATATCTTTTTGAAACTTTTCCTGCATTACACACACTTTAGCCAGATGGCATTTGGTTACAGCATCAAAAGGAAGAGTCACAAGAAAGGCAATTTGTAAATAATATTGAAGCAAAATGCTGTGAAATCAAAATACATGTAAAAATAACAGAAGAAATTCATGCTAAATTCTATATAATTTTTGTTACCAATATACTGTATTCTTATTGGTTAAAAGGGATCATGTTATGCCCAGGGACTTTGTTTTATGTTTATTGTTTAAATTCTCACATTCCTTAAAATGCTCTTGTTTTGCTTGGAAGCCAATAAAACAAGAGCTACAAATCAGTAGAGTGAAGCACTTTACTATATTCCATAAAATACACAAGAAGTCACAAAAAGTAGCAAATAATTTTGTTTGGGCAAAACAGAATTGTGTCAGAGTTACTATGTATTGGATATTAAAAGATGAAAGGAAATTCACTAACTGGAGAAGTAAAGAATGTAGTATACAGAGGGGAAAGTCTTTGGAATAAACCAGGAAACATCAAAAGGTGTATAAATTTCAATAAAGATTTTCAGTTGGAATTAAATATATATCAGGTTCAGGGATGAGTTCAAAGGACGTATGGCTGAAATGCTGGGAGATTATTGTCAAAGGCTTTTGATATCAAACTCTTCTACATTATAGTAGAGAGGAGAATAGTCTGAAAAGTAAATGAGTTGTTCCTCCCCACATTTTTGTCTGTTGTATTTCTTCAGTCTTATAAAAAAAAAAAGTATTCTCGTCCTGCTTTTTATATATACTAACACTGCCCTCAGGACTTTTCCCCAGTAAGTCAGATAAGGACATTCTGATAAGTTCATTCAAAATAAATATTATATATGTTGTATTTTAAGTGGTGAGACATGAATACATATCTTAATAGTAAGTTAAATTTTAGTCGGTGACTTTCAGAGATATAAAAATGGTTCAAAAGTAGCAAGGTGGATGGTTTTGCTATATCTGAAATATTTTTGTTTTCCAAATCACCTTCTATGGTAGAATGATACAACTTAGCAATGTATTGCAGAAATATGGCTTGAAAATTTAAGACAGTTACTTGCACAAATAAAGTACAATATACAGATAAGACAGCAATTATGTATCACACATAAGCACTTTATTACTACTATTTTGGTAAAACTATATAAAATTTTAGATATCAATTGATGAATGTTAACTCATTAAGCAAAAGTGACTTAAGGATGTGATTTATATAAGCAGACTTTTTTATTTACACATTTATATATCATTGCAATTTGTTTAATAAGTAAATAAAGATAAATATGAATAATAAGAAAGATGTTTTATTTATTTATATATATTCCTTAAAAGTAATAGCATGTCTTTAACCTAAAAAGGATATAATAGAGAAAAAAAAGAAAAGAAAAATCTTCACTCTATCAGGGAAAATTTAATGATAAAATAAGTAATCTATAAGTTATATTAAAGCTTCTTTTCCCCCCTTGTTCCATATTACAAGTGACCATATTCTGAGGAAGACCGAGGAAATATACTTGTTTGGTTACTGTGGGAAATGCTGATTACAAGTTTAAGATTACAGTCTATCAGGAATTTCTACAAAAGTTTCAGGTTAAATGTGACGTGACTTCATCTCAGTGAAAAATGGGCATATAATTAGTTAAATTGATAAGCAACAATTATGGAACATTAGTTGTACCTTTTAAATCAGTCTAACAGTTCAATTTTTTTTTTGGGGGGGGGTACAGGGGATTGAACTTGGGAGCTTGTGCTTGCAAGGCAGCCAGTGCAACCACTGAGCTAAATCCCCAACCCTCAAATATTTTAAAATAGGCATAAATTAATTCTGTTTTGTTTGTTTGTTTGTTTCCTACAAAACACTTAAAATAGAGACAAATTTTCCGACTATATATAGACTTGTGCTATTTTTCAATGTATGGGAAATATTAAATTTTTATAATAATTTTAAACTCCAGAAAAATATGACTTAAGGCTTTTTAAAACTGTTACTAACTATTAAGTTAAGCTGCACTTTAAAAACTCTATAGATACACAAAAGCCAAATATTCTGATACTGAAGGAAAATATCTCCCAATAAACAATGATAGTACTTGAGATACGGTGGTGGTGGATGACTAATTTCAGCATTTTATGAGTATGATTAGTCTTTGTCTGGATCTCAATACTACATGTAGTGAGAGTAATGCGCCCATTTGCTGACATGAGTAGCTAGAAGCAATATCCTATGGCAGTAAAAACTGGATGCTAGGTGAATATCACACAGAGAAACGTACAGAGGCAGTTCAAAAATTCAAGTAGTTGTTTTAAAGTGTGCTACTATATGAAGTCTAAAGTTTTTTCTCATTATGAGGGCAATCACATAGGCTAAGTATACACATTTCATTAAACAGATTCCTAGTAAAAATCTCAATATAAAATAGCTTTATTTTGAATGTTTACCTGTTCTTTGAATTGGAGCATTCTTCAAACTTGAAGTAGAATTTTTCAAGTGACTTCAATTTTATACTTCACAAAATGTTCTTTAAATATGTTCAAAGTTATATGCTATAATTCTACTATATATTTATTTGAATATATGTTTTTTATGTAAAATATGTATATTTACAGATGCTCCTGAAGGAATACTTATCTGTAGGTATTTAGAATAAGTATACTGAATTTGGATAATAAGGATACTGAATTTGGGAGATATTGAATTTAAGGATAAGTTGGATAATACGTATACTGAATTTGAGAGACAGAGCGATAGACTCATGAAAACAAGAAAGGGAGGGAAAGAGGGAGGGAGAGAAAGAGAGAGAGAGAGAGAGGCTGAGACCAACCATAGTGTCATTTCTATGACCATCATTTGCACTTGATGAAGGGATTCAGTGAAGACAAACACATTGTGCAGAAGTACAGGCAGAATGTATTTTGAAGTTGATATAAAGACAGTTAAACCTTCAAGTGCGAAAGCAGCCAGTACCACAAAGACATCTGATCCAAATGTGAGCTTGGATACATCTTTACATACCCAAAAGTTATTCTTGGGCTCTGGGGTTCTGGGGTAGTTATAATGCTTACCAGCATTTTACTTACAAGTTACTTTGGAATTGCAAAATGGCTTCCTGTCCTTTCCTCCTTTTTAGATTATTCATGTTTCCTCAGGGGCTTTAGTCATGTAAGAAACTTATAAAAGATAAGTTCCTTTTTATATTATATTAGTACATGTTTGCAGTCATCTTGGAGAGTTGGTAGCTATACACAATACAGCTTGTTTCTTTTATAATTCCATTCCTTCCCTCCTCCTCTAATTTCCCTTTGCCTCTTTTTGTTCTTGTGATATTGTTAATCTTAGTTCAGTTTATGGCGTGTAATGTCCACACTCATTGTGGTTACTAGAACCTTGTACATGGCATCTCTTCACTCTACCTATTTTCCCATCCCCTTCCCCTTCCTCCTTGTTCTTGGTCCCCTGGATTCCTTCTCATCTGCAAGAGATCCATCATCTTGTCTCTTTCTAGCCTTCCTTTATTATTTGTTAGCTTGTACTTTGCCTTACTTAGATGAGAGATACAACACAGTATTCAAGTTCTGGAAACTGCTTGTATACCTACCCATCACCAGATGATTGGATAAAGAAAATGAGGCTTCTATATGTAATAGAATACTACTTGGGTATAAAGAAGGAAAACTTTGAGACATTTGAAGGAAATTTGATGCACCTGGAAAATATAATGTTGAGTGAAATAAATAAGACATAAAAATAAGTTCTTAATTTAAACCAGGTCCCAACCCAACCAGGAGAATCTTTAAAATATATTTCCTTTACTGATATTTGGCTGTAGGCTACTGCAGCCAGAAATGCTGTATGCTTTATCTGGAACTAGTTGGCCAGGTGGCCGCATATCAGAAGGAATATGCACAGTGTCTAACCTTAAAATATCATCGAGCTCTGAGGGATCACTTTAGATGTGAAACCTAAGAGGTGACTATAAATATATTATACATTGGTGCCTTCATTTTTTGTTGAACTGGCAACCCACGCTATTATAGACTACATGCTATCATTGCATCCCTCAGACCTGCTAATATATAACTACTCACTTAACAATAGTCATAATTTTTGGAGTGAAAAACAAAACTTTATGGTTTCTTTACCAACATACACTATTGCTTCTATGTTTCCTCATGGTTATTAAGAAAGAGTTGAAGACTACCTCCTAACTCCAATAAAAGCCAGCGATACAAATTTTAAACCAACAATACTGAGACAATTCTCCAAGGTCATTTAGTTGGAGTTTGAAATAAGCTGACATATTGAGCAGGATTTACATAGGACTAAACCTTTCCTATTTAAAATGTACATGTGAAATTGATTTCTTCATTCATAGTAAAACCAAAGATATCCCAAAATATTTCCTTCTTTAATTTAAGGAGTAAAGTTGAGAACATTGCACTTTTAAACCATCTTCAAATTATTTTTAAAAGATATTCCTGTTCAGCTCTTATACCATAGAGGTTTTTACTATTTTGACAAAAATTCTGGCTAATTTAGGCCCATACAGGAAACAGGTTAAAGGCAGTGAAATAGCATTAACATATATTGTCCTGTTCAGTGAAGTAACATTGAAAGAGAAATGTCTGCTGAAAGCCAAGCAAATCATTGTCAACACTACAACTGTCAGAAAATTCAAGTCTTCCAGACTACTATTCAAATTCCCCTTTTTTTTTTTTTGGACTGGGGATCGAACTTGGGTCCTTGCACTTGCGCAGCAGGCAGCGAAACCACTGAGCTAAATACCCAGCAAATTCCCCTTTTATAGTTCCCGAAGTTATGAACTAAGTAAATGCTTTTAGGAATAATTCAAATTTAAGAGTATTGTCCAGATCAATATTTCCATTGCATGGAATAATAATAGATTTGTGTGTAATAGCATAACAAAATTGAAAGTGAAGAAATGCTCTACCGCCTAGACCTGTCCAGATTCTAGCCTTCCACAGTGTCAAGGAAGTTTCCAAAGGGCTATAATTACTTCACATACAAACTGGGAGCAATAAAATTACTTTTCTTTCCAAGGAAGGATGTCCAAGAATCTTATTGAAGATATTTTTTGAAAAAAATATTTTAAAATCATAATTTATGGTAGCATTGTTTTAATTCTAACATTTCATTAAGTTAAAAATATCAGTGATTTTAATCTTTTTGATCCAACAAAGTTCTTAAGAAAATAGATTGATCTTCATTAATTCATTTAATCAGTTTGATTTATTCAACCATTTATCAGGGAACTATTATGTACAAATGAATATATTCCAATTTATATACTAAAATTCTAAACTAAAAATAACTCCTTCTTATGTGTATCCATGTTAAAATATGGTTAATTTTTTCAAAGGAAACACATAGAAAGTTTTCCTTAAATTGGAAAACAATAAACTTATTGGACCAAGATAACTTTCAGCAGTGAGATCAAATTTGAAATTAAAATAACTACTTCTCATTCAATTCAGAAATCTAAAAAACTTAAAATTACCTTAAAAGCTGGATTTGGTAACAAATGCCTCTAATCCTAGCACTCTTGGAAGCTAAGGCATGATCATAGGAAATTCAAACCCAACCTGGGCATTTTAGAGATTTAGTGAGATCCTGCCTCAAAATAAAAATTAAGAAAAGCATGGGAATGTAGGTCAGTAGAAAGGCCCTAGGTTCACTCTCCAGTAAGTCACTAAAATAGAAGGAAAAGAAAAAACCCTTCACATAACACTAAATATTTTGTCTTTCAATACTTGCTTCATCATACTCACTTTACATTACTTCTTCCCCATCCCACGTCCCTCAGAATCACATTATTACCTATAACACTGTAGATACTGAACTTTTGATAGGGAAAACATGGGAATCACTAATCTCTGAAGAGGGTTAGAGGAAGCTCTTCTTAATATAATCAGCCCACATTTATAGTGAGATAAAAATCTGGAGAGACTCATAGTTCTTTACAACAGTAGAGGATTCTAACTGCTGTTCTAAATATGCACAACATGCCACATGTCATGTGAAAGTAACCAGTGATAGAGTTTTAAGAAGTGAAGACTTAAAGATAGTGCAGCAATACATTGTTATGAAATCATACAACATTTCTTATGAGCTATTTGACCCAAGCAGTGAGTCAAAGATATCTGTCAATGTTATTTTATTATTTTTTGTTGTTCATATAAATATAAAACAACAGAAGACACTTCACGACAAGCCTATGAGTTACACTTTTTCCCATTCTAGCTTCTGTATTTTTTCTTTCAACCTAAGTCTCACATCTGTTACATCTCTAAATCTTCATAAACAGTAATACCTCAGTCCATGAACACCTCTGTCTGAGAACAATTAAGTTTGCAAACAGAAGCTTTCTACAAAATTTTGCTTCTGTTCGTGAACTCTGCATCAGGCGATGAACACAATCACTGCCATTTTGCCCACACAAAATTGATTTCAGCCAACCTCTCCCCTCTGACATGTGGTCGTGGCTTCCTCTAGTCAACACCGGAGTCTCAGAAAGACCTGTGCATACTTGCTGTGAAGCTTTTTTGTGTGCTTTTTAGTATATACAGTACTATTCAGTATTCTTCAATCCAACATGGCTCCAAAGAAAGGGCAGAGCAAGTATGATAGAAAAAGAAAGTATGGGGCACTAATGAAGATAACCAGAATGTGCAGAGCAATGATGAAAGTAACAAGAAAGGGCAGAGCACATATGATAAGAAGGTTTTGAAGAAAATGACCATTGAAATGAAGAAAGAAATTATAGAAAAGTATTAGCATAGTATTTATGTGACTGATCTAGCCTTGGAGTACAAGATGGCTGAGTTGACAATCCAAACTATTTTGAACATCAATGGAGCTAATGTGGCAAAAGGAGTAATGATATTAACCAAGTAGAGGTCAGAGGGGCTGGAAGAGCTGTAAAGACTTTTCTTAGTGTTATGCTGAATGAGAAACAGCTGCTATTTGATAGCATTAGTGAAGCTATGATCATTGAAAAAGCCAGGAAATTGCAATGATTTACTGCAACTAAACCCCTCTACGAGTGCAACAAGTGATGAATTTAAAGCCAGTAGGGGTGGTTTCATAAGCTCCACAAGAGAAGTGGCATCCACAGTGTGATAAGACATGGTGAGACTTCCAGTTCTGACAAGGCTACTGCAGAAGCCTACAAGAAAGAATTCACAGAATTCCTGAAGGCAGAAGGATATGTCTGTCCCTCCACAAGTGCTCAACTGCAATGAAACTGGGCTCTTTTGGAAAGACCTATACCATGCAGGAGGAAAAGACATTGCTGGGACACAAGCCCATGAAGGTAAATTGACCCTTTTGCTGTGTGCAAACACAAGCACTAATCTGAAACTTAAACCACTACTGATGCACCATTCCCAGACCCCTCATGCATTCAGTGAAGAGAATGTAAACAAAGTCAGACTACCTGTCATGTGGAGGGCCAATTGAAAAGCGTGGGTCACAAGGGAATCGTTCATGGAATGGTTGCGTGAGATGTTCACACCCATCATTAATAAATATCTTGCTGAAAATCAACTGTGTTAAAGGTGCCTTTTTCTGATAAATAGTGCCCCAGCACACCCTCCAGTGTTGGTGGATGATGTAGATGCTGAGCATGAAATTGTAAAGGCCATGCCCCTTCACCTCCACCAACACAATACCTCTTCTGCAGTCCATGGACAAGCAAGGGATCTCCAACTTCAAGAAGTTGTACACAAGGACAGTCTTCACTGGAGAGATATCCTTAACTCTGAAAGAGTTCTGAAAGAAATATCTCAGTGTCCTCAACTGCATCAACCTCATTGCAAAAGCCTGGGAAGATGTCGCATATTGGACCTTAAACTCAGCCTGGAGGAAGCTGTGGCCAGAATGTGTGACTTAATGTGACTTTGAAGAGTCTGATGGATAGGTAGTGAAGGAGATTGTATCCATGGGCAAGAGTATAGGTCTGGATACTGATCGTACAGACATAGAAGAGCTTATTGAGGACCAGAGCAAGCAGCAGAAGGCACTTGTTGAGGTAGAGTCCACTGAGGAAGAGGAAGACAGGGAGGCAGTTAGCAGTGATGTGAGAAATCCATTATTGAAAAATGGGATAAGTGTTAGGATTTCTTTGAGAAGCACCACTCCAACATAACTGTAATGAATAGAGTGTTGAATCTGATGAAAGATAATATATTCTCTCATTTCTGGAGGGTTATGGAGTGCAGGAAAAAGCAAGTGACACTAGAAATATTTTTTTTAAATCATATTGACCTTACTGCTAAGAGACAAAGAAGAGAGGAAACCCCTGGAGATTCCTCCAATAACCTTACAGAGGAGAACTCTCCTTCCAAACAATAACCCAGCCCCTCCTTCCTGTCCTCTATCCCAAAAGTGGCTTCAAGCAAGGTTAGTGTTCTCTCTCTTCATACTGTACTATACTGTAATTTGCTTCATATTTTGGAGGTTAAAATACATACAGTTTAGAATGGATTAACCTTTTTAAATTGAATCTTAAGGAGAAATCTATTCAGTTCACAACTATTTCTGTGACCAGACTCACTGAAGGAATTAAGTTTGTGAACCCAGGTACCATTGTATTTCCTTGTTTCCATGTTAGACTCTAACTAGAGAAGTTCTTGGACATATTCTTCCCTGTTTTGATTTATATGCCTGTTCCATTTCTCTGACTTACAACATTTCAGTTATTGGTCAATGTCATCTACCCTAAAACTAAGTTTGTTACTATCTGAAACAATTTGATTATTGCCCTATTTTCCCTTTGGTTTTGGACATATTTGTCATTAATCAAGCCAATAATTTGGAAAAATATTTCTTGAAGTGCTCTTAAAGCTAATTATGATTTTAACTTTATTCTAAATACGGAGAGAGTACACAAACATACACAAATAAAACTCCTGACATTTTAATTTTATTCAGATTTCTAACCAGCATAAACTGTGTTGTCATCTCTAACACTTGTAATTATTTTTCTTTTCCATTTGAACTTTTTCAGTTTCTCAAGATTTTATGAACTGATTACTGAATTTGTCTAGTGAACTCTTGCTGTTGAAGTATTTAAAAATATTTTTTTAAGTAAGCAAAACCATCCAAATCGGACTCATTTAAGAAATATGAAAATGATTATGTCTTTCACTTTTTAATACCCTTCAGTTTGTGACCCTTGCTTGTGATTAAAGTCCAAACTCCTTTGTTAGAGATTGATAGTTCTCTTAAAGTCTAGACTGTGACCCTTTTCATTATTTTTCATGAAGTTTCAAGAGGTAGTTGATTTCCCTTGAAAGATAGAACTCACTGTTGTCAAGGTCACATTCTTATGTCCAACTGTTATCCTCTAGAATATATTATTTTTACTTCTGTCTTCTAAGAACTCTTACTTTTTTTCAAGGGTCATTAAATATCAAATTTTCAATGAGAACTTCCATTTAATCACTTCATGGAGTGCTCAGTCATGTGAAAGAGAAAGTTATGTATGCAATAAATATGTCAGTTAAAGACATGCTATATTTGGAGATTTGCTGTGGGGAACCATGCACCAATTTATCTTTGTTCTTTGGGTCATGCTCAACTTCATTATACTTCCTCATGATAACAGTATCATGTTCTTCTTTTCTTTACTTTTAATGGTTCGCATATATTCTCCCAATTCATTATATCACTGCAGGATTGTCTAAATTGGGAAATATCTTCTAGAAAGGTGAGGGTCTGGACAGCATTTTTAAAACTTTGCTCAACTTATGGACTCAATAAAACTATAAAAGACTACATTTAAAAGTTGCCATTTTATGACTTAATATTATGATATAGTAATTATATAAACAACTGCTGAAAGATGGAAACTTTCATGCACCTTTCAAAGTGCCAAGGGAAAAAAAGGCATTGCTTTCAGTAGATTATGTACCTTTCTTAATTTTGAGCAATTTTACAATTATAACTAATAATTAGTATAGTATATATCTTTACTCTTTGTTTCTTTTTTTCCATTAAGTTTATTGGTACATTTTAGGTATAAAATACAGTTACATTCATCATTGGGATCTTGTACCTTTACATGATGTATCTTGGTTCTTATTTTTTCCCCATTCCCCTGCCCTCCCTTTACCCCCTCCAACCTTCCCTATTTGCAAAAGCTTTGTTTCCATTTTTTTCCTTTTCTCATATTTTTTCTTTTCCCTACCCTTCCCACTTTCCCTACTCCTTTAGACCTTTTCTTCCTGTTTCACAATATCATTTATACATTTTGATCCTTATTTATACTTTCAGTTTCTCACATCAGAGAAACTATTCAGTATTTACACATGTGTGTCCTATTTATTTCATGAAAGAGTATGGCCTCAATGTGCATCCACTTAGCTATAAATGTCTCTAGTTTCTCATTCTTTATGGCTGAGTTGTACTCCATTTTATAAAAAAACAAAACACATCTTTATCCAGTTTCCAGCTGATGGGCACTTGGGCTGTTTCCAAACCCTAGCTATTACAAACTGTGCTACTATAAACATGGGTACACATACATCACTGTGATATGATTCTTTTAATCCTTTTTTTTTTTTTTTTTTTTTTTTTTGGTACCAGGGATCAAACTTGGGTCCTTGCACTTGCAAGGCAAGTGGCAGAACCACTGAGCTAAATCCTTGACCCCTCTTTTAATTCTTTTGGGATGATACCCACCAGGGAAATAGCTGGGTCAAATGGAACCTCTAGTCTTATTTTTTTGATTTCTACAATGGTTGTGCCAGTCTGAACTCCCACCAACAATGAAGAAGGTTTCCTTTTCCCCCACAATCCTGCCAGAATTTGTTATTGGTTTATTTCTTTCTCTTTTTTGCTTAAATTCTTTTATTGGTACATTTTAGGTAGACAATACGTTTACATTTATCCTTGTGTACTTGTACCTGTACATGATGTATCTTGGCTCTTATTTTTTCCCCATTACCTGTGTGCCCTTTACCCCCTCCACCCTTCCCTATTTACATAGACTTTGTTTCCATTTTTTTCTTTTCTCATAATTTTTCCTTTCCCCTTCCCCTTCCACTTCTGCTACCCCTTTGGACCTTTTCTTCCTATTTCAAATTTCTTGATAGCAGCCATTCTTTCTGGGGTGAGGTGAAATCTCAGTGTTGTGTTCATCTGCATCTCTTGAATGGCCAGTGATGTTGAACATTTTTTCATGTGTTTATTTGCTGCTTTTACTTCTTTGTCTGAGAAATGTCTGTTCATTTCAGATGCCCAGTTTTGAATTGAGTCTTTGTATTGGGGGGGGTCTCTGATTTTTTCAGTTCTTTATACATTCTACATTTTACTCTCTGTTTCTACATCTTGTATTCTCTATCATTATGTGATCTCTACATCTCAATTGCTCAAACTGTCTCTCTTTTCCACCCTTGCCAGAGAAATAATGGTAATAACAAAGATTTACATGTAGTAGACAATGAGTAAATATTTATGGTTATCATACATTAAATTTATACATGTATCTAAATAAAGGCAGACTTTCCGATATTGAAATTTTCTATAATCAAGTTCCCTGGTGTTAAAATTTTTAACACAATTGCTGACAGGATAAAAATTATCATGTACTTGTATTGGTTTATCAATAGTGACAAGTGAACTGTCTTTTTGTTATTAATTACCTTTGAAAAATAGAATGGAATATTATTAGTCCGTGTGTCAGTAAATCTCAACATATCAGGAAAAGTAATTCTCAACAGTGATGTAAACTTGCTCTGAGGAGGGAAGTGATGTTCGAGCTATTTTGACCTTGTCTTTATTCCCAACTGCTTTCTTCATTCACATTATTATCCAATCCTTTAGCATATCCTTTCTTTAATGTTTGGATATTTTTATTAGTACATATTTGTAGCACATAATAATTGTGTTTATTATGGGGAATTTGTGCATGCACACATCTTAATTCTTTGTTTGTCCTCTTCTCTCCCAAACCTCCATGCTCCCTCCAACTCTTGCCTCCACCCAAAGAAAGAATTGAAAAAAAAAATTGCATAGAACATTAGCATACTTTTTGACATTACCTTTAAAGTTTATGCATAATCCAAATATTCTCACAGTCTCTACTCTAAATCCAGTTATGTTGACCTCTAACCTCAGTAACAAAAAAAAAAGAGGAAGAAGGAAAGAAAAAAGAAAGAGAAAATAGAAGAAGAAAAAGAAAAGAAATTTATTATAGAATGTCTCTTGTTATTACACTTGCAGGATTTCTCCTTTGCAGAAAGTAGATGATCTTTTAAGAATATGATTAAGTGGTGTCATGTCACTGTTCCAAACCCTACATGACTATTCACTGCATTTAGAATAGAATACAAAGATTTTCCAACACTCAAGCCATTTCAGGCCTCATATTGCCTTTTTGCTGGTGTGTGACCACTATGTCTTTTGCTACAATAACACTGGTCTCCTTGCTGTGGATTCAAAGTTTCAACCCTGTCTTGGCCAGGTTCAAAGTAATTGCTCATGTTCTTTTCATGCCACAAAATACCCTTGTCCCAGAAACAAGTTTCTTGCCTTGCTCTCTGTACTTAGGTGCTACCTTAGCAGAGACATCTTTCCCAACCAAGTTGTATAAAATAACCTTCCACGACACTGTCTGTAACTTCCTTTATGTTAATTCATCATAAATTTTACCAATTGCTTTAAATTTTTGTATTTAGTTTAAAAAATATTTTTCTTGCATATTACTTTCTACAATGGAGCCTCTATGAGGAAAACCATATTGGTTGTACATTTCCTATATCCAAATTCTATAGAAATATGGCTTGTAAAATACAGGTGATTGATGAATAATTACTGAATGATAAAAAAAATTTTGATACTGAAAAAAATGTGGAAATCATTTTTATTTAATTGATTGCAATTTAAATATTCTAATTGCAAGTACTTAAATCAGGAAATATTTTTTGGTAAGATATACTTATTTTTCATAGTTCAAAAAGATAATAGTTTTCATTAACATAGATTTCTATTTTTTATTTATTTATCTACATTTTCTTTTGTCGTCTTTATTTTTGAGGCCACACAGCTCTGCCCTTTGAATATACATAATTATAATGAAATGAAATACAAAGTGCTTTTCACCATTCTTTTTTAAATAATTTTATTGGTACATTTTAGGTATACAATATAATGACATTTATCTTTGGAAATTTGTTCCTTTACATAATCTCTCTTGGTTCTTATTTTTTCCCCATTCCCCTGCCCTCCCTTCAACCGCTCCATTCCTCCCTATTTACAAAGACTTTGCTTCCATTTTTTCATTTTCTCATATTAATTCCATTCCCTTCTTTCCTTTCTCCTACCCCTCTCAATTCCCATTCCCCTTTGCCCCTTTTCTTCCTATTTCACATAATCTATTGTACCTTTTATTCTTTATTTACACTTTCAGTTTCTCACACCAGAGAAACTATTCAGTATTTACACGTGTGTCCTATTTATTTCACTTAAGAGTATCTCCTCAATGTGCATCCATTTAGCTATAAATATCTCTAATTTGTCATTCTTTATGGGTGAGTAGTACTCCATTTTATAAAAAAAACCACACATTTTCTTTATTTAGTCCCCAGTTGATGGGCAATTGGGCTGTTTCCAAGTTTTAGCTATTACAAACTGTGCTACTCTGAACATAGGTTCCCATATATTGCTGTGGTATGATTCTTTTAATTCTTTTGGGAAGATACCCATCAGGGGAATAGCTGGGTCAAATGGGACTTCCACTCCTAGATTTTTGAGGTTTTACTATTCTTATTATGGATAGTTAAAGAGAATGAAGGCTTCTAGTCCTCTCACTATGATCTTTTCTGTCTGAAAAATGAGATAGTACATTTTAAAAGGATCAAGTTTGCAGAATTTAGAAATAAAACTGATCAAATATATACCTGTGTTACAAAAAATAATTTTACACTCATGTGTAGAGAAAGAGTTGTTTTAGCACTCAGACAAAAGTTACAACATACTGTATATAATATCCTAGGGAGAGTTTTATTGTTATCTTATTATAATGCAGTTGAGCTCTATAAAATTTTTCAGTATGTGTAACATAAAATCAGTATTATTTATGATTTCTATTGCTTCAGCATTTACTGTCAAGATCTTTATGACAGAAAACCTTTTTTCTATATTTGACAGTTTCCACCAATGTTTTCCTCTTTTCAATGTTGCATTGATTCCTAAGGATAAACTTACTATTTCATTACATCCAGTGTTCAGGCATGCAACAAATTCAAATTCATTTCTCTAGAAATAGATATATGAAGCTTTATATTTTCAAGCTCTGGATGTCCATACACCTGATAAAAAGAAAAATAATGATGTCTCCCTTTAAATTAAAATATTATATAGATTTTCTTTTTCAATACTAATGTTAAATAGAATGGTGGAATTTATACTACATGTAAAAGTAAATCTGTCATATGAGGGAATAGAGACATACAGTTTTTATTCTTTTTGAATCTTTCATGTTTTGTGAATGTTTAACTGCTTACTATATTAATATTGGACTTTGGCAAAAATCACATTTGCATAACTCTAACTTTGAATTTATCAAACATGTATACTTGTCTGTGATACTGCCTTTCCTAGAATTTGAATGCAGTTTTTACTTATAAACTAAATTGAATATTTCTTTTCTGCATTTCTGCAGACAGAAAAACTAATACAGAGATAACTTTTTAATTTATTGTGACATACTAAGAGTGAAATTACTGGAGTCACACAGGTTAAAGATAATTATATCAAATCATCATCTAAGATTCATCAACATTCCCTATAATGTGTCTGGTAATATTTCATGTATGACATGCTAAAATAATAAAATGTTGTCATATGATACTAAAAATAAAAATACTTTGGCCTAATTTCAAAGGAGATTAAAGGAAATTTATATATTATAATCATAAAGATTTCCAAAATACACAAAGCATTCTAAGTCAAAACAGCAGTCCAAATATACATTTTTTATTGAGAATTATAAAACTCCTTTTTTTTCTTGGGATAGGTTTTCAGTCTTGTGTCTTTATTATAGAAATGATAAGGCAAGTGAGAAAAAGAGAAATAGCAGGAGATATATCAGGAAGAAAAATGAAAGAGAAACCTTATTGTATCAAATCAAAATGTATAAGTATACAAATATGTCATCCTAGTTTTTATGGAATTGATGGTAAGTGACATCAGACAAATTGACTATAGCAATTCATTTTGAAATTGATAGCCCTCCTTATTTACTGATAATTTGTTTAAACACAGTATTATTTCTGAAGTATCTATTTCTTGGCACATGAACTTGAACATAGCATAATGCTTGTAACACTGAAGTTAAATGGAAATTCACATGTAGAAACCCTGTTTCTGTGTATAAAAATATATTACCATCCATATAGTTATTATTTCTAGTACCAAAAGTATTATTTGGACTGAGTTATTTCATTTTTCACATTACATAAAATATGGATTGCTTTTAGACAACCAAGATCACTTTTCTTAGAAAACAGAAGTAGCTAAATGACTAAAGAGTTTGACACACCATATCAGTCATGGCCAACAAAGTTGTGACTGACAGCCTGCCTAGGGCCCCAGGGACAAGTCTTTCGAAGAAAGGTAGTGTCCAAAGGCAAAGGTGTTCAAGGGAAAGGTTTGGAACAGAGCAAGACTAATATCTCAGAGGGTAACAAAAGCTGCCAAGGTCAAATTAAAATCAATCCATCAGTTTATGGGCAACTCATGTGGCAAATACAAGGCCACAGCCCTATGAGTCTATTCCACACACAATGAATGAAAAACCATTTTTATGAATTCTACAGAGAAGAGTGCGCTATTTTATGAAAGTAACTGACAAGTTGTCAATCTATCTCAGGTGTCTGCATTGTTCTACTGCCTCCTATTCCAGGTGGGCATTCCTTTTTCCTAGAATTTTACTTTGTAAGATTTTTAGTTTTCCTGGGAAATTTTTTCACAGTCATTTTTCAAAAATATTAATCCTATGTTTTGCAAAGTATTTTGTCACTAAGTTGAGATAGTGAAGGTTTCCACTAATTTTAACAGAAGGCTTTGTTTTGAATCACATCTCTGCCTCTCACAAATTGAGTAACCTTGAGCTGCTTAACACACATCTTTGAGTTTCAGTACTAGCATCTATAAAACAAGGAAAATAAATGGCTTTCAATATTGCTACAAGGATTCGCTCAGAAAATAAAATCAAAACACTCAAATACAGCCTGGCAAGGAGTTACAGTGGCTTTATTTCATTGTATGTTTCTTTGACAGCGTAGTTCAGAGATTACCATGCAATCAACACAATACATATTTTGGTGAAATTAATATTATAGAACAATGATCATACAGAGTTTTCAACTCAGGCAATAATACCTGGTGGCTGCATAGTGTGACTGTGTAGTGCACAGTGTCAATAAAAACTTAGGAGCTTATCAAAGCACAGTCATGAATTATTTCTGATTATATGTAATTGGTGAAAACTGTGATGATAGAAAGACATACATTTACTAGATATAGAAAGCTTGATTAAATTAACCTAACAGGAGTTTATTTTCCTTCAATTTAAATTATGGCAAATTAGAATAATTGTACTGACTATTTAAGCAATTATTTGAATGGAAATTAGCAATGTTTCAAAGAATCACAGAAGAAAAAAATAGCTAATAAATCATCAACATTTTCATATTATCAAAAACAAATCAATCACTCAGAATTCTGTTTAATTATCAAAGCTGTATCTTCCTCAGATAACTTGATATCATCTCTTGGAAATAAAAGAAGGAAGTTTTAGAAGAGTGATGCTCAACTTAGTATGACAGAAAAATGACAGAGCTTTTGACATATCAAAATTGCATAGCAATTATCCAGGATGTACTGACTGGCCATGTTAAGGTAGACTAAGTAAACCTTTCCAGGATTCCTAAGGTTATTCTCAAACAAAGCCTGGTTAGGAAGAATTAAATGAAGTCTATGGAGAATATAGCATTTAATTACAAAATTGATCATAAATGTTTTACTAATTTTATGTTTACTGATGTCTTACACATTGCTACCACAAACAAAATTCATAACATTATTTTTCAGAAAAATCATAGAGTATAAGTGATTTTTATTAATTTTATAACTATCTTGCTCCCAGATATTCTGTCTTCTGCTTAACATGTCAAGGTGATCTGAATTGAATATAAAACCTTACCATCTCATTGTTGATGAAATTTAGTGTGTGTAGTACCATTTCCAAGTATGTCTCTCCATCTTTATTGTTTGATGGAAAAATAAACTAATAGTACTATTATTTCATACAGATGTTTGTCTTTATTCTGATATTTATCAGAAGCCCTTCAGATAATAATATGGTATCATTTGCTTTTTCTTTCTGAGACCAAAAGAAGCAAAGCTGTACATTCATTAGTATTTAAGTTTAAACTTATTATTGTAAATGTTTTACATATTTTAATTTGCAATTGAATAACAGTTTTGAAACTAGCGTAATATATAATGCATGTATTTTTAATTGTTTTCTTAATTCTTAACTGATATTTGTTTTCAGACCATAATGAAATATATGCATAATTAGGATAAGCATTTTTCAATGTTTCATCATCAATTAATTTGTTATACTTTACTAAAGAATTTTATTTTCTTTTTAGAAATACACCCACACACATATTCATAATCATATATATTCATTTTATGTATGTATTTCTAAATATTGACACATAGAAACTTAATTTATAGACAAAAATTTTAGTCCATGCATATTAATTCACTAAACCATAGAATCACATTGCAGGTACCATAATTAAGCCTTGCATAAATACCTGAGTGATTAAGTTAATGATTAAGTTAATCATTAATATAAAATAAATGAAAAGTAATTAAAAATTTAAACACAAATCAATTATGTTTATCAATTGATAAATATAATTAAAGTAAAAATTTTTAAAAGACCCAATTTCTAGTTATTGTATGTAAGTAAAATTATATTTCATATTTCCCCATTTTTCTGACCTCTTACATTCTGAGCAAAGTTCAGCCACTTGTACTGAATTCCTCATATTCTTTTGCCTTCCAATCTTTGTTCATGAGGCCTTTTCTTCTACATTACTTAAATCTGTGCTGCCTTACATCTCTCTCACTCAAATCTGATATAATGACCTCGGGCTGGGGATTTAGCTCAGTGGCACCAAACCTGCCTTACAAGCTCAAGGTTCTGAGTTCAATCCCAGGTACAAAAAAAATCTGATACAATGACCTCTACTATGACATATTTAAATTTTTGAGCTCGCTTTAATGATCTGAGAAATTTACGAAGAATTTTACACATAATTCTCTCATGAATTATATCTTTCTTGATCACAGGCACCTGATTGTTCCTCTGCAGTTTCCACTAAAATGTAAGTACTAATGGCATTGGACTCCCTTTTTTCATTCTCTCTCTCTCAGAGCTGTCTGGCATTCGGCATTACTCCACCTTTCAAAGTATCATATTTTTTTTAACTTGTGAAAAACAGTAATAATATCTGAGGCACTGAACAATATAGGTAACATATTCTGTTGAGTTCCTTCAGCTCTTTAGCTATTTATAAATTAATCAAAATGCATATTGTATTTAATATTTTTCCCAGAAATGTGTAGACACTGAGAATGCCGCAGTCAACAAGATAAAAATAAATAAAAATCTGGTGTTACAGAACATGCATAGATGGGCCAGGGATTTAGCTTAATGGCACTGTGCCTGCCTCACAAGCACAAGGTCCTGAGTTTGATTTCCAGTACCGGAAAAAAAAAGAACATGCATAGATGCTTTTTAAGGCCAGATGATAGAAAAATGTAATAGGTAAAAACAAACAAACCAAAAAAACAAATTTAAGGTAACATTAAGTGCTATAAAAAAAATAAAACCAAGTAAGAGAATAGTATCTGGCCACAGGAATAATTTCAGATACAGTAGTAATGGATGGCCTCCATTCTATCTCCTTCAAGGTGGAACCATCTGGATTAAGAAACCAATAAAGAAACTAAGTCTGAGGAAAGAGCAACTTGGTCAGCAGGGGAAGCAAGTGCTTAGTTCCCATCATGCTCTTTTGATATTAATTCATTTTATTGGTACAATTATATACATATAATAATCACATTCATCAAAGAGAGTCTGTGCTTGTACATGATATAGCTTGATGCCTATTTTTTCCCTTTCCCTTTCCCTCCTTTCAACCCCCCCCACCCATTTACAAAAGTTTTGTTTCTATTTTTCCTTTTATCGATTTTTCCCTTTCGCCCCTCCCCCTTTCACAGTTTCCCTTTCCTTTTAAACAGTTTCTTCCTACTTCATATAGAACATACAAATAATTTTTAAAAAATCAAACCTCCCAAATTCAAAGACCTAATCCAAAAATGAGCATCTGAAATGAACAGACACTTCTCAGATGAAGAAGAAGAAACAGCAAACAAATATATGAAAAAAATGTTCAATATCATTGGTCATTTGAAAGATGCAAATGAAAATAATGCTGAGATTCCATCTCATTCCAGAAAGAATGGCTGCTATCAAGAAGTCAACCAAGAACAAATTCTGGCTGGGCTGTGGGGTAAAAGGCACCTTTTCCATTGCTGGTGGGCGTGTAGTCTGGTGCAACACATTATGCTCTTGAATTCAAGCAGCAGACTAGAGGCCAGCATTGCCAGTACACTGTGAGTGAGGAATAGAAGTATTGGGAATTAGACTTTTGTCATTAGATTGTGCAGATGTTATATTAAAAATAAAATATTCAAATTTTCAGAGAAGTACTTTGTATTTCATTAAAAATGAGTGTGGACATATAAGCCATAAGCAAATTAAGAAAAATGTTAAAAGTTTCCATTTGGTTTAACATAAAATTCTGTTTCTTTTCTTAAATATTTCTTTAAAACACTGTATAAGCTGATGCACAGCTTAGAAAAGAAAAGCAAGTTTCTGAGACATCATTTATCATCATGCACAAGAAGGTGTAGTCCAAATGTTGAACAATATGCTAAAGGGTCACATACACAGATTTTTGAAATGAATCCATCAGATATAACAATATTAAAACTTAAGAACTATTTTGGTTATCTGTTTTTTATTTCATTATTGTATCTTTCTAACTCTAAAAATTTCAATAATTTAACTAAAAAGGGAATGATAGGACACACGTGTAAATACCGAATAGTTTCGCTAGTGTGAGAAACTGAAAGTGTAAATAAGGACTAAAAGGTATAATAGATAATGTGAAATAGGAAGAAAAGGGGCAAAGGGGAAGGGGAAGTGGGAGGGGTAGGGGAAAGGAAAGAAGGGAATGGAATTAATATGAGAAAATGTAAAAAAGGAAACAAAGTCTTTGTAAATAGGGAGGGATGGAGGGGTTGAAGGGAGGGCAGGGGAAGGGGAAAAATATGAACCAAGAGAGTATGTAAAGGTGCATATTTTCAATAATGAATGTCATTATATTGTACACATAAAATGTACCAATAAAAGAATATACAAAAAACAGGGAATGAAATCATATATATATAATAACTAATTTATTCTGAGTTTATATGTTACTTAGAATAAATTAGTGTAAAATAATAATTTCCCTTAATCTCATGCTCATCTCAATGAATATTTATGTAGTAGGATAGGGAGATATTCACAAGTGAATTATCTTTTTCTTGACAGATATCATTGAACTGTAATTTTTCTATAATCTATTTTTGTTCCCTTTAAAAATATAAAATTATCAGATAGCAAAAACTAGCTAGTCTACAATGAATCTGCTAAATCCATATTTTAAATGGTAGAGCAGAATACCACATAAGAAATTTTTGAGATATTTTCCTATACACTCTTGAATATCAGTGACTTCCTAATATTCTGTTGAGCACATAAGTTATTTTCTTATAAATATTAGACTTTCTCCTGATTTTTTAAAATATTAGATTTGTGTAAAATTAAATACATTTTTTTCAGATACATGAGAATACTGCTTTGAACAAAACCTGGCATTTATTATATTAAAATAACTAATGAAAAAGTACTAAATGTGAGTTGATTTTTTAAATGTTAAAAATGTAAATATTTTGTGTTTAAATTTATAAAGCACAGCAACTGAAAGAGGAGGCTGGCAAATAATGTCAGGTATTTGTACATAACTGCAACTGAAATCTGTATAAGAGAAGTATAACATAAAGGTTAATGCTGGGTTCAACCCATTAAAACCTATTACAAAGAACTCTGAAAAGATAGGCAAATGCGGAAACGGATAGCCACAATTTACTTGCCTAGAAGAGAAGCTTCTGAGACCATATACTGTGCGGATATTTAAAAGGTAAAGTTGATGAATTGCTGAAGTGAGTGTGAACAAAGAAAGGGGGGGGGGTCACAAGTCACCAATATTATAATGAAAATGTGTCATCATTATAAATACCATAGTTATTAAATAGATAATAAAATGATGACACAACAATTATTTGTGCTCATTTTGATTATTTTAATGAAAGGGACCTTTTGTTTTTCTGTTGCCAGGAATCAAACTCAGGGTCTTGCACTTGCCAGGCAGGTGCTGTGCCACTGAGCTACATCCCAGCCCTGGACCAATTTTTTTGAAAAGCACAAATTATCAACAACTTGCTAGAAGAAATAAATCACCTGAATAGGCCTATATATTAGAGATTGACTCACTTATTCATTTTCAAAAAATTAAATTATCAAGCCACATGATATCAAGGAAAACTTACCGAAATTTAGGGACTATATAGCTCCAATTCTCTACAATAACTTTCAGAAAACACAGGAAAAAATACTTTGTCTCATTTTTCAACCCAGCATTAAGCATAACATCAAAACGAGATAAAGATATTACAAGAAAGGAATCCTATAGACCGAAATAGCTCCTAAACTTGCAGGCAATATATTTAATAGGATATTGGCAACTTAAATCCAATAGTATATGAAAATAATTATATATGAACCAAGAACTATTAATTCCACCTATATAAAATGAAATACATGAAAATCAATTAATGCATATTTCATCAGCAGAATATAAACAAACCACTTAATTAGGTAAAATTATTTTTTATTGTGAGATCAGCAGCAAGCCAAGAGTTTTCTAAGACACCTAATACAACATTGTGCTGAAAATACTAAAAACATGAAATAAGATATACATGCATATATATTGATAAAGAAGAAATAAAACTTTGTCCCAAGATGACATGCTTATACACATAGAAAATTTTAAAGAAAGAAAATACTAGAACATTAAGTAAGCACAATAAAGTTATAGGTCAACAGGTAATGAACAAATTCAATGTACTAGCAGTGAACAACTGAAATTTGAAATGAGAAATGCTGCACTGGATGGAAGAGCACCAAAAAGGAGAAATATTTATGCATGCATCGTATAAAATATGTTCAGGCACGTAAGAACCCAGAGAGACCCTTGATTTCAGATTTTGAAGTTTCCATAAATCTGTAAAAGTACATTCTGTTACTGAAATCAAAAATTAGTTGGTCATTTTTTATAATATTCGTCTTATGTGGAAAATAAAAATTATACCTAATGTGCTGGAGATCCAGTTAAAATCGCTAGAATGTTAAGTGTCAGACATTGTATTCTGATTGATTATATCAATAAATAATCTACAAAGAAGATATTTAAACATCTGTGATCCTGAACTTGAGTATTTTAAAATACTTAGCTATTCCAGATGGAAATGGGACATATAACCAATAAGAAATGATCTCTGAGTAATAACAAAATTTAAAGGAAGGCCAGAAATCCTTGCTCAATTTGAAGCTCTCTAGCCAAATCCATTCAGGATTTCCGAAATCACATACTGTATGAGAAAACATATACTTGTTTTTTGAAGCTGCAAAGGGTTAGGTTTTATTTATTACACAATAAAGAATGGAAATTGTAGATTTATTGGAGAAAAAACTAGAGTATATAGGAAGCTCCTGCCACAACATGAGTGTGCAGTACATATTATTAATATCTTTGATAAAATTCCTACCCAATTAAGACACGATGCTACCATGATACATGCACAGCAAAGTTTATAATAGGATTCATAATAGCAAAATCCTGGAAACAACCTGTATATGCATCAATAGATGATTAGATAAATAAAATCCGGTATCTATCTATAATGAAATACTACTCTTATAAAGAAGACAAATTTAATTTTTAGGAAAATGCATTTACTTGGACAATATAATATTGAGTGAACTAAATCAGACACATTAAATCAGAGTATCATATGGTATCTCTCATCTGAGTAACATGAAATACAGACTAAAACAAAAATAAAGGATGAGTAGAACAAGACAAGGGGATGGATCTCTTGCAGATGGGAAGGGGTCCACAGAACCAAGGGTGAGGGGTCAAGGGGGGTGGGGAGAGGAGGAGGAAATGGGTAGAGTGAAGATATGCCATGTGCAAGGACTTAATAATCTCAATGAATATGGATGTTATATACCATAAATATGAATTAAGCTTAATAATACCAACAAGAATGAAAAGGAGGAGAGGGGAATTAGAAGAGGAAAGAGTAAGATGGAGGGGTTTAACAAAAGAAAATATTTCTGTATTGTGTACATGTATCAACTCCCCATGGTGATTGTAAGATGCATGTACTACAAACAAGTACTAATAAAAGAAAAGAAAAGAAAGAGTTAGTAAAGAAATTCACCCTTTTTCAGTATATTAAAAACACTGAGAGTAATTTCACACACCTGTCAAGAATGTCTAAATAGGTACAACATATAAAATAAATTTTTAGAATAATTTCAGACAAGTTATTAGTCTGTATTTTATAAAAACACATCTTATTTGGTTTTTTGTAGTTAATCTTTGTGAGTCTCTTGGGTAAGTTTGTAGCATCTTATATTATCCACTCATAAAATGAGAAATAGTTTCCACCTACTCAATTCACGGGATATTGTGAACAATAATGAGGTAATACATATACAGCTCTAAAAACCATTAAATAGTACTCTAAAATGAATATTTTATCACAGTGGGTGGGTACTATCTATTTTTACTGAATAATTTCCAACATAGAGATATACTGGATAATAAATTGGTAAGTGGATAGGTAGGCAGATAGAGGAAAGAAAGAGAGAAAAGAAAAAATAAAAAAAGATGGAAGAAATAAATACCTTTGTAATTTTAATGGAATTATCTTTGTGGCTTACTGAAAATATAAGCTTTCAAGTATTTGCAAATATCCAGTATATAGCATTATCTGATTTTTTGGAATTATTGGATTGATCTGAGAGAAGGTTAATATTCATAATGGACATAACATATTTTCCCTTCCAATCTGTGCATGATTGGTTCTTATAATGAATTCAATCTGTTGAAAATAAAATGTTTTGTATATTTTTGTCAACACTTTTTTTCCTTGTATAGATTAATAATATTTTGATATTTTAATCTTACATATATGATTCTGTATATATAAATATAAGAACATATGACAGATATCAAACTGTAATATTTTCAGGTTTATATTCAGTATTACTTAAAGTACCAAGCAAAAGCTTGAGAGACAAGTTATACTAAATTTCCAAAATATACTTTGTTATAACTTATTGTATGAGCTGTAAGTAATCACACACTCTCTCAAATCCGTAAAAGAAAAACTTAAGCAATCATCACAGAACAGCTTGTAAATTTGGAAGTTGTTCATGAGATCTGGGTTTTAATACAGCTCCTGTACATTAAGGATAAAAGACCTTCTTGCTGTAGCAAGCATCAGAGAGAAACCACGATTATTGCACCTGGTCACTGAAACTGGGAGAACACACTTGATATGTGATCCACAACTTATTATTTCAAAGGCCAAGACTGGCTTGATTATTTTAAGACAAAATTTAAAAAGTAACACTGATTCAAACCTAACTCACAGAGATTATAGTTGGATAATATTTTGATGATTCAACCAAAGTGCTATAAAAGTTATCTGGAAAGTGAAAAAAATGACTTCAAAGTGTAGAGGAAGAGGAATAGCATTGAATCCCGAGAGAATGAGTAGTCACTGTTGAAAGTGACCCACCACAATACAACCAGGAATGTCACTGCATGTGATAGATTCCCCCAGGGAGCAGACAGGTCTTGTTTGAAATCAGTGAAGAAGCATGTCATACAGAATGAAGTTGGCTGTCGACCACAGTTGCTCTTTATATTATACCTATTCACTTTCCCTGACCTCATCACTGTGACCTGGTAGGTCTAAAGAAAGGAGAGGATCATAGAGAAAGAAAGTTATTTTGGATTCTTCTTCTTGCAGGTTCTTTATAATTGAAAAAGTCCAGGGCTATGAGAAAAACTTTAATTTTAAGTTTAGAGTCTGAAATTTCAAGGTTCTGAAAATTTTAATAAAATGAGTCTGGATTTTGACTTAAATTTATGGGAACTCATTTAATACTTTTAAAATATAAGGCAAGTCAAGGGACGTGCCTTGAATTTTAATTCAGTGAATAGGAGCAGTAGTTTGAAAAGAAAGCAGGAGGAATACACCAAGTTGTTTCTGTTGGACCTGACTCCTCATTGCATGCATATTATGGGCTACAAGTGTCAGATATCATGTATTGTTTATAAATTACAAAAGTGAACACAAGAATAATTATATCATTTACACAAATATACAAGGAAGGAAATGAAAAGAGGAAATACTAAAATGAAAAAGAATTTTACTCCTATATAATACACTGTATCTCTTTTGCTCATCTATTTATAATTATGGCTCCATATGCATGCATGTGCACTTGTGTGGATTAGTGTATGTGTGGATATGTATACACTGATATAGATGTAATTTTGTCTCAATAGAAAATACAATTATTGTATAGATTTCTATACTCAGAGTACATTAACTATTCTACCTTTTATTTGAGTTTATATTCTAGTTCAGGCTTTTCCATAAATTTGGCACATAAGGAATGGAATTATTTTATACAACTTATGGGGCAAAAAAGATAAATAGAATTAAAAAGAGAAAACATAAGCCGTAATGCTTACATTTACTTGACAACACTTGAGTGATATTGCAGATTGATTTATTATTGTCAAAATAAATGCAACCTTTATGAAAATTCCCCCTAGTTTTATTTTGCTCATTTCCTTCTGTAAGTCAAATGATTGGGTTTAGATTAATTTTTATTTAGTCTAAATTGCTTATGATAAATTTAACAGAGAAATATGCCATTTTTTTATTATCAAAATAAAACAGGCACATTTTTATATGATTATGCCATTGTTCATGGTAATTAGGGGATTTATAGTAGTAATAAATCTATGTATTTTTATCACCTTCTTGGGTAAAGTTATATGAGAAATGTGTATGATATAAAATAGTTTTAAATGGTTTAACTTGTATATAGTTTCCTTTTGGTGTATAATTCTATCATCTATTTTTTTAAATGTCATGATTATAAATGTATGATTATTTGTTGATTTGGAATGTCACAATGGAGAAAAATGACTGAAAGCCACATAGATAGTATTTTATTGAATGGGCTTAGGAGCTAGGTTGTCTGAGGTTGAATTTTGATTCTTCTAGTTTCTGTATTTGTGCCCTTGAAAAGTTATTTAATAAGCCTTTTTTTCTTTTACTTTTATGCATATAAGGGGAAAATAGCAACTAACTTATGGGGTTATAAGTATAACATGAGTTTAAGTTTATGAAGCTTTGCAAACAGAAGGAAGAAATAAATGTTTATGAGATAAAATACATTTTTTTCTTTTAGTTAAAGTTGAGCTGATATCTAAAAGCTTTCTGCTGTTTTATAATATTTTTGATAAATCATTTCACTTTATATTCCATATAATTCATGTTTGTGTCACTGAATCATTAACTCATTTTTTTAAATTTCTGAGAACATGCATGAAGCTAACTGACATGTCTTAAAACCTGGAAGTGCTTATATAGCCGTTTATAAAGACAACCACACAGGAGAAGATGTGAAGATATCATTCATGGATCATATTATTTCTATAACATTGCAGTATCTTTGAAGTGCAGCATTGGGGTATAAAAGGAAAAGAAAGAAAGACAGTGGAATGGAAGGGAGACCCCCAGGGAAGGACTCACCAAGCACTTATTATTTATAAAAGTTGTAAGGCATAGTTCTTGTGAGGGTTCATTGATTGCCAACTTGATTAGATAGAGAAATTCCAAGGAAATGAGTAAAGCATAGTTCTTCCTGTAACTGTGAGAATATTTCCACTGATGGCTGAATGTAGGGCAGACATCTAACATGGAGACCTATTCTGAACGTGGGCAGTGTCATCCAATACTCTGGGAGCCAGATGTGGGGGAAACACAGAAAAAGGGAGTCTGCCAGGTCTTACTCTTCTGCCCCTCTCTCTGCTTGTGGCTGCTTTTGGGGAGGTGGGTAGCTTCCCGCCCCGTGCCCTGCTGCTGTGACTTACTGCCTCACTAGGCTCTTAGAAGCAAAGTAGTCAGCAGACCATGGAGTGAAACTGGAAACCATGAATCAACATAAAATTTTCCTCCTTTATGTTGTTATTTCTCAAGTGCCTTGTTTTCACAGGAAAGGACAGTAACTCAGCTACTTTCTATCCTCGGAGCTAGTCAGATTCAGGAAGAGCCAGATTCACTGGTGGCTTCTTGGGCAGAACAGAATTTGCTCTTGGATAGATAGAGGGGTCACAGTAGGAGGGTCAGGTGAAGGTGAAATGTTCCTCCTATGAATGGAAGGATCGGATGCCATATAGCAAGTAAATAGGCTCTCATTTTTATACTGAGGGTAAAATGTCATGCTCTTCCTCTTTACTAATCTTATCTATCATCTACTGCTTTAACAGTGATCAGAAATATGAGTCACTTCTAGGTCAAAACAATTGAACGGTTTTATTCAGAAGGAAGATACTGCTACATAGTATCATTTTGGATGCATCTAGTATTTTTCATACCCTATAATTTGGAAGTAGAAAAAAAAAAAAAACTTCAGATTCCACACTATTCCTTACTGTTTCTAAAGCCGGGCATTTTGCAACAATTGAATCAGGTTACAGCTAGAGTTTTTTACATTCTCAGATCAGTAGATAAGAAAATCAATGAAGAGTGGGAATGCAAAGTAATCCTGAATGAGTTTTCAACTAATGAATAAAAAAGCGAATGCCATTTAGAAGTTTAAGTGACATACATTTGTTATCTCAACTTTTTCTGTGGCTTCAAGACTTAGGTTATGTGGTATCTCTGCTCTGCTTCTCAGCAGGTCAAAAGTGCATCTGAGACTCAGACTCCCCTTTTAAATGCATTCAGATTTTTCATGGAATTCAGCATGTGTTTGTAGGACTAAGTTTTGTGTTTGTTTTTGTTTTTGTTTTTCATACTGGCTGCTGTCTATGTTGCTCTCACCTTCCAGAGCCCACCTGAGTCCCTAAGCACTCTGTTCTCTTATAACACAGCCAACTTCCTCATGGGGGACAACAGCTACAGGAGACATTATCGAAGACCCCTACAATGGGTCTCCATCTCCTATGAGACAGTACCCTAAGCTGACGAGAATAAAACAGACATCACTAGAGAGAGCTGGGTCTTGGGGCTGATCTAAGCTGCTCTGGGCAGCAAAGACAAAAGACAAAAGACACCAAGGACATCTCGTGTTTATTCATTACAAGCATGGGAAGGAGGAGAGCAAGGTAGAGCTTGGAGACCCGCTGATAACAAGAATTGCAGGCAGGACATGAAAGAGTGGCATTAGCATGTCTTTGCTGAAGAAAATAAATGGGTAATTCAAAGGGAAAGCATTTACTTGGAGTCAAGTTGACCTTGGCTGGAAGTGAACTCAGCCGAGCCCTACTACTTCACTGACTAGGATTTAAGTCTCAGTAGTAGCCATTAGCAGAGGACCTTAGTCTTCCCACTCTGTTAGCTGACATGCCATTTTGAGTCACTGTAGAGCTTTGGTCAGACTCCTAAAATACTACAGCCGGATTGTGGAGAGGCAAAAAGCTTGTGCCACTTTATAGCCTGCTAATACTGGGCAGAGGTGCCTGTTACAGACAGCAGAGAAGAGCAGTCTCTCTCAAGGCTCTTATAACTATTCTTATTTATGAGGGCTTTCCACCTCTTGATCTATAATCTGAATCACCTTCCGAAGGTCTGGCCTCCTAATAACATCACACAGGAGGTTATGTCTTCAACATATGAATTTCAAATATTCAGTCTAAACATTTTTTTGAGGACATTGATCATGGTAGAGGTCAAATATGGGCTCAGGCATGGTTTTCTCTTTGACTTATGAAGAATCTGAAGCTGCCATCATCATATTAATCCAGCAATTAAGGAAATTTCTGTTAAAACTGCTACCGATAACTTAGATACATATGCTCAGGTTCATTTGCTTGCCTCTGACCAAATTGAAGTAGGGCATTTACTCTGCTAAAAAAAGAATAAGGATTTACTCAAACCTAACTCTGAGGAAATAGTGAAGCCTGATCACGCATTTCACTATCCCATCATATACAGATGTGAAGGGGAAGAGTGAGGGGAAGGAATGTGGTGAGACAACAGACATAATCAAACTTGTTTCATCCCCTCTCTGGGACTGAACCTCTCCCTTTTTTGCCTGGGGAAATGAAACTGGATTTTGAACTCATGTTGCCAGCATCTATATATTCTATCCACTTATCAGGGCTGAGAAAAGGTAAGGGTGACTGCTTCTGCTCTAGTCAGAGGAAGTTTGGAGAAGCCACTTGTCTGTAATGGAAAAAATCTAACTTAAAGTTCCATTTTGGCAGGCCAGTAACAAAACTATGTGTACTAACATCATATCGTCATATCTCACATGTAATAATATACACGTCAGATATCACAGTCATTTGTAAGAGCATCCTAAGCTAATTCCCAAAGAATTCATATTTTTTCATCAGATAACATATAACTAAGTGACTAAATAATAGTGTGAAGAAAGTGTTAAGATGTACAAGATAATAATTTTATATTTACCTGATATATACACAATTTAAGTAAGTTGTATCAATGTTTTGAATAAGCTTGAGTAACTTGAAATGCCTTCTCAATTTTCTTCCTGGCTTAGCACCAAAATAATAATGAGACCTTGAAGAAAGGAATAAATTTCCTGGATCTCAGTTTTCTTATTAACTAAAGTTTTGAGTAGAAATACATAAATTAAGAAGTCTCCTCTGTTTCTCTTGTTGTAATAATCAATATTATTTGAGCTCCCTTATTTACAACACTCTCCACAATCTTCAAATAACACATAGTTATTCCTCTCTTAGTGTTGCCACCTATTATAAAAGTTTTAAATGCATTCCCAAACGCTTTTGAAAATGTTAAATCAACTGAAGGAGGTCAAAGACTTTTATGCTAAATTAGGTGACTAAGTCTATGTATGCTGTACCAGTGAGAATTTAAATAGGATGTGTATCATATTCATTAAGTCATTCAACAAATATTTGTTGAACACTTGCTGTGAGTTAACATGGCTACTATGTGCTGATAATGCAGTATTGCAAGAGAGATGAGAGTCTGGCCTTGAAGCCATTATCAAATGATTCAAAATGGTGAGAAATACCCTTGAAAGCTTGTTAAGAAGCAGAAGAGGTAGAATTAGCTCAGCCTGAGTAGTTGTGGTTCATAAAACTCAAATGTTAAAAACTAATCTGTGGAAAAGGCAATTTGGAGGCCTGCAACAACTGTAAATAGGTCCTTTAATTCTCTTCACCTCTTCTTCATCCATAGTTCAGCTTTATTCTCTCTGACTTTGTCATCTGGTTCATTCTACAAAGAAGAAAACAGGAGTGCGAGGGAGCTGGTGACTTCTACGTCTCACCATCTGAGCCACTAGAGAGAGGCTCACATGGAGACTTTCTTTGGACTTTAGTCCATGTTCAGAAATCTTGAGATAAGAGAAATTATCACAATATGCAACAAGAATAAATCCAAATAATCAAATTCAACTTACCTAGATTAGTCAACTTGTTCTAGGGCTGAATCTCCATGAATCAGAATGGATTCCAGTAGGTAGACTGTATTACAAAGTTTTGGAACAATCTTGGTTTTATCACAAACCACTAAGCTGCTGGATCATAGTGTGGTTGAGAACATCTAGAAGTGTCCTGTCAACCAGGAATTAAGTAGAAAGTTGTGGAAGTTTTGGTCTTCAACATTTCTTTCTATAAAAATAGCTACACTATTTGATAAATTAATAGTAATAAAATAATACTACTTCTGAACTAGAAAGTAAAGAATGGGTAAAAGTAGATCTTATTGTTCATGTAATAGCTAGTGGCAAATATATAGAGACTGCTGCTGCATTTGTTCATGATGCTTACTTTCTACATATAAAATTCATTTATTTTTAATAGTCACTAGGTGGCAATTAAGGAGCCAAAAGGTACAGTGTCTGATTATTAGTATAGTTTTACGATCTATAAACTTGCTGTTCATAATGGAAAGTAGCATTATTTAGGGAAATTAGCTATATCGGCTTTTTTAAAATGTACTTTTATAAGGCTGACTGACTCTAGAGTCTAAGTGCAGATAATTTCATGTTCTTTAAATGCTTTTTGATCACTACTCATAATTATGAAAAGCTTCCTATATTTTCCTTGAAATTCTTCTCCTCATGGCATTTGAACACTTCTTTTTGATGACTAAGAATGCTGTAACATAGCTATAGAAAAGGTTTGTCTCATTAAAATGTAGCCTACTGGAAGTTTAGAGGATTCTGAGTGTATGTATAATTTTCTTTCCACTGGGTGATTTTTGTAATGTGTATGAGCCATTCTCTCTAATGGAAAGTGCAATAGTAAGGTAGTTTAAATAGGCATTAATCCTTACAACACGCTTGTAAGTCAGGTAAGCAACATGAAGCAGAGAGCCATAATAAGCTTTATCCAAATTCATTCACATAGCTGGAAACCTAGAAATTGCACATCAAGAACAAAGGACTCTTGCAAAAAAATAAAATACAAGAAAAAAACTTTGTGTACTTCCTTTCTGATCATTATGAAAATATTAAGTGAAGCCCAAAACATATTTTTTAAAAAGTTAATAAATCAAGAAAGTACACAAAGCAAAGCAACAAGATTATAAACATATATGGAATATAGAAAGGGATATATCCTCATTTAAATAGTGAAAATAGAAATTTAACAAATTACATAGCATTTGCCTAATTCAAATTATCAAGTTAAAAATAATTTTTAATTTTTAGCTATATTTATTTCTGAATTTAATTATGTTCTTTGTCATTGTGCTTGATTGGGCAAATATCACTCCTTAAGCCGCTAAATCAGTGTTCAATTCTAAACTCATATTTACGTGCCACACAAGTTCAATATATAAAATTTAAATGCCTTTTATTCTTTTCTAGCATACATTTATAATAAATGAAATATGATTGCCGCAAAAAATTGAACTAAAATACATGTGTATATGTTTATATGCTAGCAGCTACAATCTAGAAATGTGAATTGTCAGAATTGTCACAAAATTTATGAAATTTTATGTCTATTGTCACATATTTTGTTCATTTTATGTCAGTTTTTCCTATACTATTTAATTTTTAATGTTATAATTTTTAAAAATTTTTTCATGTAAATAGTCTTAAAGTGATCTGTATTCTTAATGTAGAACTAAAGTCTATTCTAAATTAGCACAATAGAACATCACATATCTTTGAACATCATCAATATGAAATCTATGGTTATATATAGTTCATAGTCTCAATTTGGGAATTATTTACTTACAGATACCATTGTGCTTTTGTGCCCCTGTATTTGGTTCAAATTCAATTTGAAACAGCATAATATATTGTAACATTCATAGATTTTCTCCTGACCATTTCTGTTATAATAATTGTGTATACAGTGATTTTTGACTGAATACAAAATAAAGTGGTCAAGGTACCCGTGGAATAAGTGGGAAGAGCCATCAGGCTTCAAGTGTGTGGCTGAATTTACCATTTAGCTCCAGAAAACCTAACTGGAGGTTGATTAACAGAATCATGTCAAGTGGAGAGAATACTGAGTGTTTGGATACCGGATACTCAAACTTGCTCTTTCAAGGAACTTTTAAGATTAGAAATAGAGCAATACAGATGTTTGTCATTTCCTGAGAAAGGAAGCTCAATGTACCAAAAAACACATTAGGGTTTTTCTGATACACTTACAGAACAAATAGTTCGGTCAGAGAAGGCTGAACCTAGCTTATTTAAATGTGGATTACAAAACTCTCAACTCAAATTTTAAGGTGATGAGGGTGAGAATCCCATCATATTCATGAATTAAAGGGGGATTTTTGTGTTTAGCTAGACATTTAGAATGTGAGTTTATTAAAATAATGTCCAGTGGAAGTCAGGAGATATTTAAAATTAAATTCATGGAAATTCATTTGGGATATGATAAAATTTTAACAAAATATTGTGAGGAAATGTTATAAAACAAAATTTCCTAAAATTTTAAGAAGGAAATAGAATAGAGAAGTAAATATCCCAGAACATGCTGATATTTTTGAAGAATGACAAAGAATTATCTGGAAAACCGTGGGTAATTTTATGCTTCGTGATCATTTGAGCTTTATTTCTATTTAAATAAGCTATGTATGAACTAACCATTTGTTTCTCATCAGGTGTGACTTTCATACTTTTTCCAAATCCTTTTATATTTCTACATCTGAATTTTAGTATCCATAATTCTCTCAGTAAAAGTCAAACAACTGTCCATTTACTAAAAGCCCTTTCTTAAGGATTGCTTCAGAATTACTGTTCACATGAAGGTGACTCTAATCCTCTCCAGTCAGTAGAACCATCTCTGAAAATTGTAGTTGTTACTCTCTGCTCTCCGTTTGAAACACTTTCTATTCCTTTCTTAATTGCTGGTTATTTTTTTGTATGTGCATTCAGTTTTTAACATGTTTGTTTTAATGTTTTTATGACATTTTGGTGAAGAGGATATCAGATGACAAAGTGTGAGGTTGGGGAGGATGCTTAAAGTCAGAAATACAGTTCTGTGGCTCATATGCATTGTCCTGATGGAAACTGTGTTTATGAACTGGATTGCAGGGAATTATATTCAGAGAAAGACAGCAAAAAGCTCATAATAATTGTCTCCGAGAAAAGGTTTCTTTAGGATGGTAAAACTTGGCAAATGATTGCAAGAGTTTTAGGTCATGAAGGATATTGAAAATCTTGCCTTAAGGATGCTGACTATCACCACTCCTGTTCAATATAGTTCTGGAAACATTAGCCACAGCAATTAGAAAAGAGAAAGAAATAAAAGGAATAAAGATAGAAAAGGAAGAAGTTAAACTGTCATTATATGCTGATGATATGATACTTTACATAGAAGACCCAAAAAACTCGGCCAAAAGACTTCTGGACTTAATTGACAGATTCAGTAGAGTAGCAGGGTATAAGGTGAACACTCAAAAAGCAATAGCCTTCTTATACACAAATAACAGACTCACTGACAGCGAAATTAGGGAAATGATTCCTTTTACAATAGCATCCAAAAAAATGACATATCTAGGAATCAATCTAACAAAGGAAGGAAAAGACCTCCACACTGAAAATTACAGCACCCCGAAAGAGGAGATTGAGGAGGATATAGGAAAATGGAAAGACAACCCTTGTTCCTGAGTAGGAAGAATCAATATAGTGAAAATGGCCATACTTCCAAAACTACTATATATAGATTCAATGCAATGCTGATTGAAATTCCAACAGTATACTTCACAGAGCTACAGAAAACAATCCAAAAATTCATTTGGAACCAGAAGAGACCTAGAATAGCAAAGGGAATTTCAGGCAACAGAGACATGGCAGGGGGTATCACAATCCCCAACTTGAAAAAATAGTACAAAGCTACTGTGATAAAAACAGCATGGTACCGGCAAAGAAACAGACCTGAGGATCAGTGGAATAGATAAGAAGATGCAGAAACAACTCCAGACATACTCAGCCACCTCATCTTTGACAAAGGAGCCAACCACCCTCATTGGAGGAAAGATAGCCTATTTAATAAATGGTGCTGGAAAACTGGATGACAACTTGCCAAAGATTAAAACTAGACCCATACCTATCACCATGCACTAAACTAAGATTGAAGTTGATTAAAGATCTAAATATTAAGACAGAAACACTAAATTTGCTGGAAGATAAGTTAGGTAGAACTCTTGAAGACATTGACATAGGAGAAGACTTTATGAACAAAACTCAATAGCACGGGAACTAGAAGAAAGAATCAATAACTGGCATCTCATCTTATTAAAAAGCTTCTGCACTGCAAGAGAAACCACCAGCAGAGCTAAGAGACAACCTACAATGTGGGAAAAATTTTTTAGCAGCTGTACCTCAGACAAAGGACTACTATCTAGAATATATAAAGAACTGAACAAAATCAGACCTCCCAAATTCAAAGACGCAATTCAAAAATGGGCATCTGAAATGAACAGACATTTCTCAGACAAGGAAGTAAAAGCAGCTAATAAACTTATGAAAAATGTTCAACATCACTGGTCATTCGGGAGATGCAGATGAAAACAACACTGAGATTCCACCTCACCCCACAAAGAATGGCTGCTATCAAGAAATCAACCAATAACAAATGCTGGCGGGGGTGTGGAGAGAAAGAAACTCTTCTCCATTATCGGTGGGAGTGCAGACTGTTGCAACCACTATGGAAATCCGTGTGGAGATACCTCAAAGAACAGGGGCTAGAGGTCCCATTTGACCCAGCTATTGCCCTGCTGGGTATCTTCCCAAAAGAATTAAAAGAATCATACCACAGCAATATATGTGCACCCATGTTTATAGCAGCACAGTTTGTAATAGCTAAAGCTTGGAAACAGCCCAAGTGCCCATCAACTGGAAATTGGATAAAGAAGATGTGGGGTTTTTTATAAAATGGAGTACTACTCAGCCATAAACAATGAGAGACTAGAGATATTTATAGCTAAATGGATGCACGTTGAGGCCATACTCTTACGTGAAATAAATAAGACACACGTGAAAATACCAAATAGTTTCTCTAGAGTGAGAAACTGGAAGTGTAAATAAGGATTAAAAGGATTAATAACCCATAATTGATACTTTGAAATGGAAAAAAGTTCCAAAGGGGTAGGGGTGGTAGGAGGGGAAGGGGAACGGAAAGAGTGGAAAGGAAAAATTATGAGAAAAGAAAAAAAAAAGGAAACAAAGTCTATGTAAATAGGGAAGGGTGGAGGGGGTGAGGGCGCACAGGTAATGGGGAAAAAAATGAAAACCAAGATACATCATGTACAGGTACAAGCACCCAATGGTAAATGGAAACATATTGTATACCTAAAATGTACCAATAAAAGAATTCAAGGGGAAAAAAAAAAGAAAATCTTGCCCTAGCAGCCAAAAGTGAGGAATATTAGCAATATGGGAATTCTGCCTTGATATAGGAGGAAAATGAACTTGATAAACTCTTGGGAATGCATAGCTATAGAATGTTTCATACCCAAAAGATAATTTCATTAAGTTTTCACAAGGGCATGAGATATCCTTTAATCATAGTATGTGAGAATTTTCTTTTTTTTTTACTTAGTAATATCTCTGTTATAGGATTGAGAAATCCAAAATCTTCTTTCCTGAATGAGAACATAAACAGTGGCAAGATTTTGTTCATGAAACTGCTTGTGGAGATTTCTTTTATTTTTAATTTTAAAACATTTCCTCCTCAAAGGAGGGTAGAGCTGAGGATGGGAAATATTTCCTCACTTCCACTTAGAATTTTGAAACAATTGGAGGAAAAGACCTTAATAGAAACTGTAATACCAATGCAAGTAGTGAGTGTTTATTTAGTATTGTTTGAAGTAGAAAATAACAATATTTTTAGAAATTATTCTAATAAGTATTCTTCTCATTAAGTTTGAACTGTTCCTTTTCTCCTGGAAAGTGGTAAGACAAATCCCTGGGGAAGCATTCCCTCATCTAAGCATAGTGGACAATCACACCAATCCCCGTGTTTGTACCAAGCAAGGGCAGAGCAAGGCTGGGCCAAATGTAAAAGTAATAAAAAACCTTTTAATTCTCTAAGTGCTGACTATTTTGCCTCACGTTTTACTTCCATAATCTATAATGCTCATAACTAATCAGTGAGGTCGATAGCATCTTGAATTTATAGATTAGAAAACCACAACTCGAGAGGTTAATTAAATTGTTAGAGGTCACATACTGAGTAATTAGCAGGACTTGAATTTGAACCTAGGTGAAGAAATAGATTTTTTCCATGTCCAAATAAGAGGAAATGAAACATCTAGAATGCTGACCCTGTAAAATCCTTTGATCCAACCATAGATAAATCTTTTTCAAAATTGCGCCTGGATTTTCATCATTACTGATAAATGGAGAAACATGCAGACATTTACTCAGGTGATCCACAAAGCAAGGTAAGGATTAGAAGGATGAGAAAAGCAGCAGGGAAGATTATGAAGTGAATGAAAGGAGATAGCAGCACATTATGGATGTGAAGGAAAGGCAAGGCTATCCTTGCCGTGTGGGGAATGCTTCCAACACTATTGCTGCAGGCTTCTTACCCATTGCTCTGGCTTCTTGTGTCTGTGTCTTGTTGCATACTTCCCAAATCACTAGTAACTACATTAGTTCTCTAGGATTGTCATAGCAAATTAACACAAATTTGATGATTTAGAGAAAACTATTGTGTTGCAGTTCTAGATGTCAAAGGTCCAAATCATTATCACCAGAAGACTCATATGAAGGTGTTGGCAGGGCCACATTCCCCCAAGAGACTATTGTTCTTATTTCTTGCAGCTTCTTGGGGATGTTTCAAAATTACCAAACTTGAGGTAATGAGGTAATGTTACTCTAATTTCTGCTTCTGTCTTAAAATATCTCATATGTGCATTGCATTTCCATATTGCTCTTTAAGGGAAAGATTTGATGGGAGTAAGATCCATCAGGATATTGGAGCATATGCTCCTTTTAAAATCCTAATCCCAGATGATTCTTCTGCCACATAAGATATTTTTTATAGGTTGTATGATTAGGACATTGATAGGTCTTTTGAGAAACTCCATTGTCTCAAGTCTAGTAAATAAATGACAAATTAAGTCTTGGTCAGTAGAATTTGAGCAGTTTATTTCCTCAATAAAATATTATTTTCACCATCTCTTAGGCATCAATGCTGTTTAGGCACATATTTCTACTAAAATTATAGTAGTGGCACATGATTAGGAACAAACGAGAAATAAAATGTTATACATTAGTTATAATATCATTAGCAGGTTGTAGATGGTTGGGGGCAAGACTCAAATTAGAGCCATCATCCTCTGACAATCAGTCCTTTCTAGGAGAAAAGGAACTAATGTTTTAGTATATTTTCATATGTATGCATTACTTAATAATAAGGGAAAAGATACCTACCAATAATGTCCTATTAAATGATTCTCAAATAGAAGTAAGCATTATACATACTTTGGGTGATAAAATGCAAGTTTTATAAAATCATAGATTCAGACAAATGAAAATGCATAATTATTTTATATAGCATGGAGTGAAAACATTCTGAGAACTTATTAAAATATGAAGTTTAAAATTATTCCATGGCTGAAGGTACATTATCCATTATCATCCAGTTGTTATTATATATAAAACCCTGATTCAGTCCCTATTGCTACAAAAAAAAGAGCTTTCTTATCTATTTCTTTCCCAAGCTTTTTAATTTATAACCAGTTCATAATATTATTTTCAGTATTTTTCCTGAGTTTCCCAAAATTATTTCTCTAACACTTATGTTTTTCTAAACTAGTTTTAATTTTTGAAAAATTGCTACTCACTTTGTTGTCTGAGCATCAGCAGAAAAATGGACACAGACATAACAACAATGCACAAGGAATAGAAAAAGAGAAACAGAAGAAGGAGCAGAAGGAAGAGAAAAAGAAGGAGAAGGAGAAGAAGAGGGAGGAGGAGGAAGAAGTGACCAAGGGATGGGAAAGAGGAAGAGGAGCCAGAAACAGAAGAGGAAGAGAAACAAAATAAAATCTACAACTCCAAACATGGAATAGTGATTTAGTTTACAGAACTGTGTAGGAGAAAAGTAGGAATATACCATAAACTCTATCATGGGGGTAAAATAATTTAGAAGTATGGATTGAAATCAACTCAAAACAAGGGTTCAAAGTACTGATTAGAAAAGAAATATAACTAATGTCCATGACACAAACATACAAAGAGTTCACAGAAATTTAGCTATTTCTATTTTTTTAAGGTTTTGAAATGTTATAAAAGACATTCCAGAATGAAAATTATTCGTACAGTGGACATTTGACTTACAAACTCGATTCATTCCCAAGGGCTAGTTATAACTCAAGTTGGTCAGTGAAGGCTCAGGCTCCTCTACACAGCCTTCAAAGTCTTTCTTCTGTATACAGGCAGGTCTCAGTGTCCTTTGAGAGGCATTGGCCCAATTAATCCCACACAGGAAAGAATGTTGTAATGTTCCTTCCAGAACTCTTTAAGAGTTAAATTTGTATCTGAGAACATAGGGAAGTACAAGTGGCTAGCATTTGGGTGATACCTCAAGACTTTGATTGTAAGTTAAAACTAAAATTTCAGTTGTAACCCAAGTTGTTCATATATTAGGCCAGTCAGAACTCTAGGGTCCATTGTAGTTTTTAGACAAACAGGTAGAAAAACCTATGTTTCATCCAACTTTACATGGTACGGTAAATCAAATTTGAAATGTGTTTAAGCATCGTAGAAGACAAACCACAAACATAAATTGAGAGTCTCTTTTAACACACCTTGAATCTATTAAAATTTTCATTTCTATGCATCTGTTTGTTATATGCACACGCACCTGAAGTATATTTGGACACACAGGAAGTCAAGCTTTTTGATCAGTGTATTTCCTCTGGTAACAATTTAACATGAATATTTTAGGAAGTACATCCTGTGTACTATGCTCTTGCGCTAAATCCATAATAATAAATCTACCATGAATAGGGTTTGCTATACATCTATGTATGGTTACCACTTTTTATCTATTAGATATTTAGATCTTCAGAACACCCTTTTGAAATATGTTTATGTCATTTTGTAGGTTAGATAAAAGATATGAAGTTTACTGGAAGAAAAATATATTTTTATGATAAATGGCCACAAATATTCTGCCAAAGTTATCACTCCTCTCAAGTTTCAACTTGTCCCACATATTTTAAAATTAATGTACCATCAGAATCAACTCATCTGTAGTACATAAATTTTGAATACATTATTGCTAGTGTCAACTTGCTTATTGAACTGAATTTTTTATTAATAGAAATATTGCAATTTTATATTAACTGTAACAAGAATAGTCAGAAAGTAATGTGCTCAATGAATAATCTATGTGCCTCCATATATTTGTTTATTTTCTAAGCAAGAAGGCAGTGAATCTCAGGAACTTTCCAAGAGATTACTTTTAATATCCAATTTTAAAATAGAATTGTGATCTTGATTTCTACTATGATTCATTCTGGCTTCTGGATTGAAATCAAATCAATCATTGAAATCAAAGTAGTATTTGGTGAAATAATCAGAAGAAAATAAACAGTTTTCCCAGATGGCTCTGTATTTAATCAGCCTTAGTAATGTCATAATTCATATAAGATTGTTACCCAAAAATGTACACTTGTCAAGTGGCAGGAGCATTTAACTATAGAAAAAAAAATTAAAAGTTCAAAATTTTACTTGCACAATTTGCCCATCTTCTCACCTGCTGTTTTTATCTTTTAATTTTTTATCTCCCTTATTATATTCCCATCAGGGAGCATTGTATGCTTCATTGATTCATACTATTAAAACTAAGAAAAAATTACAAAGTTTTTCCACCTGCATCGTGCTGTCTTCCTTTTCAGATTCCAAGGTTGACTGCTATCTATAGACAGTGCATGGGCATGCGTGTGTGTGTGTTTGTGTGTGTGTGTGTGTTCACATGTGCCGGTGTGTACATGAGTTATGGGGGCTCAGGTTATTTGCTAAATCTGGCCTCCAATGTGGCACATCTGATACACTAGAAATAAGTTATGAATTAATTTTTCTTTGCTTAAATATTTTGGAATTGATTAGAAAGGTAATTCACTGGGGGGGGGGATCCCTTAGGACTCACTCTCATTTACCTGGTGCTTTCATTTCTCAAACCATTTGAGATGCTAATTACAAATTGTATTTGATTGTGCCAATGACCCAGGTAGTGACACTGTGGAAAGAAATTAGCATTTGAATATATCCTGCTCTAATAAAGGTTACCCACTCAGGAACCTAGAACAAGAATAAGAACGGGAATATTCTTGTTTTCCTTTTTTGGTGTTAATATGCATACTAGTAAAATTTTTTAAAAAGCAGAAATGGATGAAGAATGTATATATGTAATATGTCATGTAGAAATCATATATATCATATATAAATATCACCTATATATACATACATCAGTTTTATGACTCCCCAATATTTTCATTGATTATAAAAAACTTGCAGAGACAAAGACATTTAAAGATGTCATCTATTATGTCTATTTCATTTTCATATCAATAGAGTAAAAAGCAATGAAATAAAAGTGTCTGAGTTACAAGATATCGAGCTATGATTTGCAGCTTCTGTGATTCACTTGATATTGTCATCTTTCAGTTTACACTAAAATTCAGTGTGCTCCTAAAATTCCTAAAACAGAACTGAGTTTTCCACCCCAGTCTTTATGCATGAAGGCCTCATATGTACTGAAAAGACAACTTGAGGTATGAGAAATCTTATGAAATAAAAACCTCCAATGGAAAAAAAAAAGCATTTGTTGTTTTTCTTGATGTCTCATTCATTACTAGTTATCTTTTACCCACAGAAGCTGCTTGCTGATCATCTAATATCCTTGATGGCTGACATGAGAGTCCAATGTGTTGCTGCTTTCAAACATGAGAAGAAACCTTTCAAAACCAACAGTAGGTAAGCAGATGTCCAATAAATCCTCAAGACCATTGGACTTGGGAAAAAGGAGCCTCAGCTACACTCCTTTCCATCATTTTAATATGGGTGAACAAAGGAACAAAAGCCCAGCAGCTGACAGTGCTGTCATCTCTCTCCAATTCTATGAAAGCACACATTTTCCAGATTTCCTGGCTGTGCATTAATGAGGGAATTGTCAGAGGAAAAGAAAGACAGTTCATGGTTCTTAGTTCCATATGTCAGTCCTTCAGCTACCAACCCACTTTATTATAGCTTCTGGAAAATACACTCTAGTCATTAGTAAATGGTAATTTGGAGAACATGTATGATATTAGTATATTATCTTATGGACCTCCACAGCAATATTCATTTAGATTTTGGGCATGGAATATTGTCCAACAATTTCTTCTCTCCTTAAGTGGAGACGTACTGGCAATGAGCCACCTTTAATTATTTCTCATTACTTTCCTTTTTCTTTTAGCATGTCCTTACTGTGTGGCGCTTTGCCAAATGCTGACAAAAGCCAAATGGGAAAAAAAAGAGGAAGATACTTTGATGGGTAATCAGTTTCCACAGCACAGTAGCACCACTCTAAGCTCTACTGGAGTCTGCTTCTTGCCAAGGATTGTACCTGCTGCCTGACATGCTGAACACAGCAAACTGACTGCTGGGGCTGGATGCACTGTTGCTAACTCTGATGCCTGTGGAAGGACCACCAAAGGAGAAAGGCAAGGAAATGATATGCCTACTTATTTAAGGGCATGTACAAAGAAAAAATATTTCTATTAGTTCCTGAGCTCTAAATCATAATTTGTTCTGCAAAGGAAAAAGTCAATTGACTTTCATTCAGTGAACATATTGAATGATATCTTTACACAGAAGGCCTTTGTAGCTGAATTATCTGTTAAAAGTTGGTTAAATGAAGATTTTACTGAGAAAAGTCTTATCATAGGAAAGATCAAGGATTAAATGGCTAAACGAAGTGTTGCAAGCATAAGATTTCAAAGAAAAGAGAAATGAGTATAGATATGTACATGGGAAAATTATAAAAATTTTGAGTTTGATATAGATATTGAAAAATAAGGATATCAAAAGAAAAAGGAGAAAATGGTTTAGTAGTTAAAGAAAATGAAGAAATGAAGTAGCTTTATCGAGGGTTTATTAAATCTAGTTAAGATCTATGTTGACCATTCTCATAAGGGAAATCTAAAAGTATTGATCATATAGCAGTTGGGAGTAGAATAATGACAACTAGAGACTTGAGATAGCAAGGTACAAGATGGAGAGGGAGAAGTCCATCAATGGGTACAATATTATCATTTGATAGGAAGAATAATTTCTGGTATTCTGTAATACAGCAGGGTGGACATGATTAATAACAATGCATACTTGGTATCAAAATAAAAGAGATGAATTGGAAGGTACTATAAAGAAATGATAAGTGATTAATATATTAATCATGATAAATTATCTGAATTTATCACTATCTGATATCTACATGAATCAAACATCACATTCCACCTCATAATTAGCTATAAATATTGTTTCAAATAATAATAGTTCAATGTAATTAAAGCAGCAACATAACAGCAAAACAAAAAGAATCTAGATTGATTGAAAGGATAATATTTAAAGAAGGGAACAGAAAAATCAGTGAGGTCTACACTATAAAAGATATCTATTATAATACTTAAGAGCATGAGTTTTAATTAAAATACAGATAAAAAGTTTACATAGTGCCATACCATGCTGGATAAACAAGTCAGAAATTTTAGTAGTGGAAATGATATGCAGTGTTGACAGTGATGGGAATGACTTGGATATGTCAGACTATTAGCAAGTTGAGAGGCAGAAGAGGAAAATGTTCAAAGTTACTTGGGTCCTAATGATGGCATTGGTAATAACAATGCTGAGGAAGATCGGAGACAAAAGCATCCACATAGAACTGGTGACTACCTGGATGGGAGAATCAAGGGAGTTACCTTTTGAACTTGTCCTCTTCCTAGTTTTCCTACTACTAAAATAGAGAAAATCTCCTCTGCCTCCAAGCCCAACAAAGATACTTCTTTCATTATAGTACTGTGTTGAAGAAATTCTGAAAGTCTGTTGAATTCCTGGGAACTTTCCAAAGAATGCAGTCTGCCTTCTGCTGCATGATCCAAAACTGTGGAGTTATTCTTTGTTCTTTCCCTTACTCTGCCTAAGATTGGGATCAGAGACCTCTCACAAAAACTGACCAACACCAAAATCCTTTTCATCATCTTTTATTTCTTACTTTCTAATTTCATGCAAAGCAAATTCAAATTGACTTTATCTAATTTAAGTGGCCAATAAAAGGAGAGGGAAAAAATGAGCTCTTATTGAATATCTCCTATAAGTTGTCTTTATTTTTAGACTTCTACTTTGATGGAAAAGGCCAGCAGTTGAATGTAACATGGTTTAGTTTTCAAAGTGGGCTGCAGATAATTTGAAAGTAAAGATGGATGAGAGAGAAGGAAAGTAGTTGGGAAGGATAAATCGATACCAGTGAATCTACCTTTTTTAACTTGAGTAGATCTCGCAAAAAGAAATATTTTAGCTAGATCATTGTTCTATACCAATTTTTAGTCCTAGCCTGCTACCACTGTTCTTCACTGGTAACAGGAATCATGAAAATGATATACTGCAGCATTTTCAGGAAAACTAAAATCTTACACAGTTAAATTATTTGTGGCACAGCAAGTGTCCTTGTGTGCTTTGGAAAAGATCAGTGTTGGATCTAATCTTACAGAATTTCATGTGAAGCCAGCACAGAACTATTCATAAGTGGATATCAGTAGAAATTTTCTTATTATGATGAAATAAACTGCAACTATGACTCAAATAATTTCATTTATGGTACATTTTTTACACTTTCATACTATGGTCTGAAGATGTGCCCTTGACTGTCTCTTTCTCTTGTCATCTAGGAAAAAGAGATCCTAATAACTTGTTTTCATTCATCTAAAAATCAAAAATGACAAAAATTTATTCCAAGGAGATTTTAAGTGATATTAGTTGCAAATTAGACACATACAATGGATTAATCAAAGCAAAACTGTTGTATGTAAATTGAATTTTTTGACAGGTGAAAACATCTTAAACAGAAATGTTATAAAACCATTATGAAGTTATAAGTGTATGTTGTCATATATTTCTGTTATATTTTAAAAGGAAATGGTGATTCTTAAAAACTGAAAAGATAGTCCAAATCAGCTTACGAAGCTAATGTGTATACATTTCATTACTCAATTTTATTTGTATAATTTTATTTTCAGGAGATGTTTGAAGTGTTTTCAGTATGTAAGGCAGTGTCTTTGGTGCTGGAGAAAATAGCTGGGGCTGAGTCTGATTACGCCCTAAAACAATAGAAAGATTGGTCAAGGGAAGAGATATTTAAGCAAATAATTGCTGTCATATATGATAATCATGCTATGTACTACATACACCGGTGGTCAAAAAAGACAAGATTTTAGTCTTAGTTTAGGGAAATAAAAGAATGATTTTGAAAGAAGATGCCTCAGCTGATCTTAAAAGATAATTAAGACATCACCGAAGACATATATCTTTCCCTTTGCTGGTACAAAATACCAGATACCAACAATTTAAAGGAAAAGAAATTTAATTTGGCTCATGGATGTGGATGGCTCTGTCTATCCCTGTCTGACTCCAAGCCAGAAACAACATGGTGAAAGAGTATCCTGGAATAAAGCTGATTCCTTCATTGCAGCCAGGAAGCAGAACATAGAGAAAGAGAATCAGTGAAAGGGTTACCTTCCAAAGATAGCGGCTCTTCTTCAACTGAACCCCACATGCTAATAGCACACTGGATTAATCCACTGATGATAATCCCTGTGGTCTCCAAGAGCCTCTTGATTCAGCCATAACAACAATTAAGATTAACTGCCACACACTAACTAAAGAGAAATTTCATGGGAATGAAAGAACCTGACTTGGAGGGGCAGGTGGTTGTTGGACCTACTGGGAAAGGCATATCGATATGCAGGACTGGAAAATCACCTGTTCACAAAAGTGGCTAATCTCGGAGCTTGTAGGCACCAATGAGGCAGGATTAAAGGCAGTGCAAGTCTTTGTGGTAACCTCAGGGGTGTCTAAAAGCATGCCCTAATACTTGGTAAACAGTTCTACATCAACTCCAAGTAATGTTTTTCAGCAACAATAGCTCTGACCTGATGAGGAGTCAAGACTTCTTGTTTTTGCCTCAAAGTTAGTTTCATAGGTTCTTCTGTTAGTGTAACTGTAGTTGATATTGCCCTCAGGCAGGGTGGTCATCCAGCATTCACTCTGTCTTACTTTTTTTCAAAGCAAATGACTAGATGGAGTTCTTGTGTCATCCACTGGGCCAAGACATCCAAAGTAATTCCTCTCTTTTCTGATATGTAGAGGGGGAAGTATTTTTGCAAGGTATTCCTAATGAGTAAGGCATGTTTTATTTCTTAAAAAGTATTGTCATCAATTTGTTCATTCCAGCAGCACAAACTCAAGACCTTTGATAGTCTCATATAAAGGCTTTGCCATTATTCCAAAATTACAGATCTTGCAACAGTTGGCCATTCCCAGGAAGGAGCAAAGTTGTTGGGTGATTAGCGGCCCCAGATAACATGTAGTCAGGATCCAGTGGCTAGATAGCTATTGTACCCCAGGCATGAGAATCTATCTGAAGCATTGCACTTTCTGGAGAGATATCTGAGCCTTTTCCTTTGAGATTTTATATGCCTGCGTAGCTAGAAAATTGAGGGCTTTGGTAGTATCATGTTTGGATAGCTCCCAAGTTGGGCTGCAGATTAGAATAGCATCTATATACTGTAGAATGGTTCCTTTTTTAAGCTTTAAGTTTCTTAAATCAATTCTCCAGTTCTGAGTAAGGCAGATTGGCCTCCTTGCAAGGTCAAGGTGGTGGCTTGGTACAGTTGTATGCCTAATGTCCTTGGATTTAAAGTAGAAACTCTTTCCTGGATTGTCTTTGGGTTTTCCTTAGATGACTTCGATGCATTTAAAGCATTGCAAATAGAGACAGATATAGTGTTGGCCCTTTTTTTTCATTAACATCTACATTACAATTGTTGAACACAGAAGCTCCAGTCTGAGTACGCCCTGCAGGGATTAGTGATATCTGGGGGCACCATAATGGGGTTGGTAAATACTCAGTCTCTCTGGGATGCTAGGCTCTGAGAGAGTTACTGAGTCACTTGAAGTAACAAGGACTAATTTACTGACCTGAGGATTATAAAGATGAGGTTGAGGACTCCATTCCAGTGTGGTTGTTTTCCTTGAACAGTTGAGAGAGACCCATATCCTCTGAGAGACAGGTGGGACTCTTCCTCAGAGGTCACTGTAAGTATAATAGTTTCTGGACCTTTCCAGAGATAAAGAGCCATGAAATCCTGATCATAAGGATTTTCACACCACCTTTCATGCCATGGGCCCATCAGGTGCTGCCACCTTGGCATCTACAGGAAGCATCCAGCTGGCTTCGCTGCACTTTGGCAGCTCCACAGATTGCCATGTAGATCAACCCTTGTGTGATTAAGTTACATAAAGGCTTTCTAAGTAGGGTGCTGATCAGCTGGTGATCCAACCTCAAGTACTTAAATTTTCTGTGTTCAAATGAGGAATATGGGAGGTATTATTCAGCCAAATCTCAAGGTAGAGGAACTGGCTAGCTGATAGCTTCAATAGGAAGATGAGAAAGCTGATTTCGGAAGCATGAGGCAAATTGCAAACTAAGACTAATTGCTGTTAATACAGAAAGCTACACTACTGAGTTGAAAAAGCACAGCGGGTCTCATGCTATAGGAAAATGAAGCAAATAGAAAGGTCTAAATCCTTTCTTCCACACTTACCACTTCTTGCTACTGCCTCTGCTTCATGGAATCTGACAGCTGGCAAAGAATAATGTAGTTTTCAGAGCCCCAGACCCACCTTACAAAATAAAATGTAACAGAGTGGGTTTGAAAATAAAAGACAATAGAACAAAAATTATGACATGGGCGCACAGAGTATTTTATCATTTTTTCAAAGTGTATAATTTAGATGTTTGCATATAATGACATTTTTAAACTTTAATAGAATGGAATAAATAGGAGAAAATGAAAAAATGGAAACAAAGTCTTTATAAATAGGGAGGGATGGAGGGGTTGAAGGGAGGGCAGGGGAAGGGGGAAAAATAAGAACCAAGAGAGATTATATAAAGGTGCAAATTTCCAAAGATGAATATCTTTATATTGTATACCTAAAATTAATTAAAAAAATAAAGCATCAATAGAATAGAAAATACTTCAATATAATGATTTGTTTTTCTTAATAAATAGAGCAAGATTACCCCAAATGTTCATTGAGTCTACTCAGAAGTTTTTCAAGAGGAATATAAATAATATTGAACCAATGAAAGACCAATTTCCATTTAAAAATACATACAATTATGAAAGTAAAATTGTCCAAAATAGTTGATAAATTGATTTCTTTTCAAGAGAAAAATATACATCAACATTTTCATAAAATCTTACATATTTCTATAGGTTTTATTCTACTTAGAAGTTACTGTTGACTACAAAGTTAAGACTATTCAATTTATTAAAATGGCATAGAAATACCATTATGTCTTATTTACAAAACTCTATTAAAGCATATGTCATATTTTGAAAACATGCAACAAATTTTCATGTTTCCATATTTAACTCATAATATTATAACTATATATTTGCTTTGACAAAATGAAAGCACTTGAAATAGAGAATTAAATACCCCAAAATTTAGAGATATGATTTTTAAATGATAATAACTAAAGATAAAATGAAAATTTGAGCTTATCTTTGTGATAGTACCAGAATCTAAATCAGTTTGTTCCTAGAATACAGATAAAGAAATACTATTAAAATGAATCTTGAAAAACTATGATTATATTATGTTTCAAACATTGAGCCTAAAATAATTTAGAATTTATATCTCTTCATCTGCTGCATATTAATATTGACTTAATTCACCTTACTGTATTTTATTGGATTTGATACTAATCCTTTCCCTCATCTCAGATGAATATCAGTCTCTTAACATTTAAAAAATATATATACTTCCCCAAGAAGGAACATCTCTCATTACTCATTGCAGTCTTTCAGATCACCAAGAAAAAAAATGGTCTTACTAAAATACTGGAACAGTTATGCTAGCAAACCTAAGAGCTTATTTTCAAAAGTTTAGAATAAGGGTTTAAAATAGAAGTGTTACAGAAGGAGTATGCTATCATCTGAATTCAGCTAGACAGCACACAAATGTCTTGATACCATGAGAGATTAATAACTTGTACATCAGCAGACTTTATTCACAGTTATAGCCACTGTACTTCCAAAATCTGAAAATTCAGAGGCTATAAATCTCTAAAGATGTGATAAATGTAAAAGTTGGAGAAAATAGGCTGTAGTTCTACAATGATGTCTTGACATTAGCACCTGCTATGGTGGCATCCATTAGCCAAATGTCATCTTGGTTTTAGAGAATAAAAACTTCTTTTCACCTTGTCATTATTTACATATGTTAACTAAATTATTTCCTCTCCTGCTTTTTAGGAAAATGCTAAATGTTCCTTTGGGAAATGAGAAGAGTAAGAATGGAGTAGCAAAGGCCAGGAATTTAGCTCAGTGGTTCCAACCGCCTGCTTTGCAAGGGCAAGGTCCTGAGTTTGATCTCCTAACTAAAAAATTTTTAGAAAAGGAGTACAAAGACTAACACATGCTTGTCATGAAAGAGAATGATTCCCTTCTCTACAAAGATCTCAGGGCCAAATTGTAACTACAAATTTATACAGTGACAAGCCACTGCTTCCTTTCCAATATATTTGTGATATACATTGTATAGTAGCTGTTTCAAGCAAATCTCCAGAATTTGAAAATGATATGCTTAGCTAGAATAGTTTGTCATATTAGCTATTTCTCCAGCAGTAGCAACCAGGATTTAGTTTAGGTAGAATGATGTCCTACACATAGCACTCTTTTCTTTGTTACTGGGACAATTTCCACATGATTCTCACTTGAGCAAACTCCACTATCATAGTCCTAGATATCCTTTAGGGTTGAAAAGTGGATTTGAATGTGAGTTTTCTCTTTCAGAGTATAAAATAGACTCAGAGGAACAGATAATAATAATGATGAGCAAGAAATAATACTATCTTTTTCATAATTGGTATTAAAATTCTTTCTGAAAGCCAGTGACAATTATTTACTCATTCAGTGTCCCACATATAACACAGTTCATTACAGACTGTCATCTGCCTTGTTGAAAATTGATCAGAGACCATCTTAGGTCATGAATGGGAAAATGGGCATGTCTAATACAACTCCAGGATATCCACTGTCCACTGTGCTTTTGGATATTTTTCAGAAAATAAGTTGTCAGATTATCCAAATGTTATTGCCTGGAACAGTGGGGAAAACTCACTTCAGGGTCTGTATCTCAACTGATAGCTAAGCCCCTTATGTTCTCATTGCTTTAGTAAAGTGCAAATGTGAGTAAATTCAATTTTTCCAAAGGAAAAGTACAAATATGAATGTGCTCTTTATGCTTCCATGATGTTGGAGAAGACTCCATTCCACAAAGATAATCACATGATCAAGCCCTGTGATGGAGTGGGAAGAGACAATGAAGTGACAGGGCAAGTCATTCATGTGATTGTTCTACCTTTGCCATAGATTTTATTTTTATTTACATATTACATACATACCAGTTGAAAAATCCTTCTAAAAATTCCTTCACTCTTTCCCTTACCTATATGTCCTGTATATTAAAGATACAGTACCTGCAAATGCTACAGTAAAATTACCCTTAGAGTCACAATAAGACTGCAAAAGCATTAACCTCTTTTTCTACAGGTTGAGATTAAGCTTCCTAGAATTTGAACATGAAGAAAACATGTACTTTTTACAATATTCATGACCTTCTTCCTGTCCATATAAATTGTGGTCCCCTGTCTAGAATACGAAGAGTGTTTAAGTACTCTGTACATTTAAAGAGGTGCTATAGGACAGTATTTATAATAGTCATGAATAATTCACTGTGAGCTATGTAAGCATAGTATGAGATATATATATATTATTATATATTATTATTATATATAATTATATATATTATTATTATATATAATAATATATATAATGGAACAATATATCCCATATTGTTTTTAGATATTCATGTTCACTCAAAATTATATATATATATTATATATATAGTAATTTGAACTGTTAAAATTTATATTGTAAGTAGACATCTTAATATATTTGAAGAATTGGAGGATTTGAAATCAGAATACACTGATAAATATGGAATGCTGTGAATATATCACTGCAATTGTGATCAATCTTGAAAACAAAAAGGACATACATTTTTGGAGAGTGGTTATTTGAAAAAGGGGAAACTCACAAAATATTCTCCTGATTTTTCAAAAGACTTAAAATAGATGAGGGAAATACAGATGTTTCTTTACCTTTTGTTTCATTTGTCTTAGTGATTAGGTGACATTCTTGGTGACTTAGCCTTCCGAACTTTCCTCATTGCAGAATTTCCCAGAACACATTTGAAATTCCTCCTTAGGATATTGTAGGTTAAACAATATCTTCAGCTTTTGCACAATTTACCTATGCAAATCTTGTTCATGACTGTTTTCTAGAGTCTAGTATAGTTTCTACTACATAGAAGATAAGAAATTAATATTCTTTTCAGGTTATCAGAAAAAAGAGCTATCAGAATTAAGCAGTTTATGAACAATAAATTTCAAAAAGAACAATAAAATCAATGTTCGGTAACCATGCCAAGTTGTAGTTGATACTTATCAATGTACAAAAAAAAGATACAGTTGAATATAATTTCCTTTGAGCTCAATGATAGAGACAGTTAAATGATATATTGAATCCTTGTTATGTTGAAGAAATTAGTTTTGCTTGCCTACATTTAAATATTTTAAATACTCATATTTTACTGGAAAAAGTTAAAATATGTTTATAATTAAAGTGCTTGTATTTTAGTACATATTTTTAATCAATAATAGCAGCTAATATATTTGATCTTCAATGTCAGACCTTTAAAATTCATAACATTTTGAAACAGTCTTACTGCTAGTCTCACTTTAAAATCAAGAAACTTAGTAACTTGTCTAAAGATTCTTTAAATTAGATAATGTGATACTAAGTCTGAACTCTAAACCATCATACTGCCTTCCTTACTTCATTGAAATACTACTATCTTAAGTTGATATAATTCAATTGGATCTACATATCTAACATAAAATCATTAAAAATAAAACACCAGGTGATGAACTCTTTTAATGAAAAATGAATTACATGGGGAACACATGTATTCCAAATAGAAAGTTAAAATATCCAATAAATTAAAGAACTATAATTTCCACTTCTTTTCTGATTTGTGGCACTAAATTATACTGCACCACACATTGAAGGAAAACATCATAAATGGATGTGTAGACCAATCACAGTCTTTTATGTTCTAAAACTATTATAACACCTTCTGGACTCTACAAATAATTGATGACAGTGTTTCTGACCTTATTAGTAATCACCACTGACAGCAGATTATAGTGACAGAATAGGTTGTAAAACCTTCTTATTCATGTGATATATTCAACTTCCTCAATGAATTCAATCTTTTCCAGGGAAAATTACAACTATATGCAAGTCAGTAGATAAAATGGCTGCTTTCAAAGCCAAACTGAAATTATGGGTATTATTAGTGAACATTAGAATTTTTGAAAAGTTTAGCAACAGAAATTTTGAAAGAGTCTGAACCACGGACTTCTTTCTCCTACCTGATTACTCAGCTTTCAAAAGAATTTGAGCATTACTTCCTGTCTTAGTCACTTTCCTTATTGCTATGACACAATACTCAACATTCAAAATTTAAAGGAAGAGAGTTTTATTTTGTCTCAGTGCTTCAGAAATTTCAGTCTATGATCAAGTGTTCTAACCAACTCAGAAAACATATGGTGTCAGGGGCAGTTGGAGAAAAGATGCTCATGTTATGGCAGACACAAGGCAGAACAAGAAAGGAGGAGCTAGGAGGAAGATATACACTTCTAGATCATGCACCCCAAACCTGTCTCCAAGTAAATTCCACCTCCTAACACTGAGTCATCAATAGTGTTTCTGTAATCCAATAACCTTCCAAAAGCCCCACTTGTGAATGTATTAGACTGTTGGGATACCCTCCAGGTCCAAATTATAACCTTCAACATCTGATTCCAATAAGAGTCATACCCATTTCTTTACACAAACGCCATTTAGTCCATTGCCAAGAGTTCCCAAAATTTTGACAAATCTAACATGCTGAGAAGTTTAAGTTAAAAAAAAATTCCTCTAGGACTCAATACAAGCTCTTATGTATGAGTTCTGTAAAAATTAAAAGTCAACCATTTCCAGCATACAATGAAACAGGGTAAACATTTCCCTCCTAAAAGGGAAAAATAAAGGGATAGAAATAGAGATTGAAGCAAGACCAAAATTCCTCAAGACAACAATTAAATCCTTTAGATCTATGTCCAGCACCCAGGGAATGTTGTGATAAGAAGTGAGCTCCAAAGGGTTTGAGTGGCCTTGCCTCTATCGAGAGTGGCAAGCTCCTGGCTTTTTTGTTTGAGTGGCTCAACTCACTGCCTGCAACTTTTCTCAAATATCCTACATTCTTGGGGTTTCCATTGGACTTTCACCTTACTCATATCTTCATACACTGGTCTTCCAGGGCCCCACTACTTGTGCTTTTAAACTTTCCTTTTAAATCTGGGTGAAAATCTCCCTGACTCCATAACTCTTGCATTCTCCATGTATGTAACACCAGCACCAAATGGATGACACCAAGTAGCCAGAGCCCCTTGCAACCTGGCTGCAGAGTCCTTTCAATGCCCAGGTGACTAACTGTTATGAAACAAATCCTGGGAAATCAATGCTCTAGGGAGAGAGATATGTCTTGCAGATCATACCTCCCAGTGATGCAATTCCAAGTCAGTTATTGTGCTCTTATAATCCAATCATCTTTCAAAAGCCTTGTCTTAAGCACATGAGACTTTTGAGGACAAACAGTTCCCAAGCACAAATGACCCTCAAACTGGAATGAAATAGAACTGTGAGCAATTTGTGGATAAGCCAGGTAAATTGTCTTTGGCCATGTTAGAAGAACATCAACTGCTCAAAATCCAAATGATGGCTACCTTAAAAGTATATTTGAAACAACTTCAAATATTTGTACATTCTGTATTAATCACAAGTTGTAATATCCTGAGTTTGTCAGAAGAGTAATGTTTGCTTTCATTTTCTAACATCCTATCTCTTTGAAGCAGAGTTTTCTCAATAGCAAACCAAATAAGATTAGGGTGCAGACTTTACATAAGGAACACACTTTGGGTGTCACTGTCTCCCATCACATCCAAATAAGTCTTTCAAATTGTAGGAAAACAAGCCCACTGATTCTGACTTATGGTGAACTTTATAATTATTTTGTTACATAATTCAATGTAATAAAAATAGAAATGTAGTACACAATAACGGTAATGCTCTTGAGTTATCCCTAAATGACAATCCTTGCCTATTGTCTTTGGAAAAAAAGCAATTGAAACTGGTGCCAAAAAATGATGGAAATTGCTTCAAATTCTAAATGGATAAAATGTTTCCAAGTTGTCCAATTAAAATTTTTAAATTATTTCACAATAATTTATAAATTTTGATCTCATTTACACTTTCAGTTTCTCACACCAGAAAAACTATTCTGTATTTACACATGTGTGTCCTATTGTTTTCACTTGAGTATGACCTCAATGTGCATCCATTTAGCTAAAAATGTCTCTAGTTTCTCATTCTTCATGGCTGAGTAGTACTCCATTTAAAAAAAACCCCACATTTTCCTTATCCAGTCACCAGTTGATGGGCATTTGGGGTGTTTCCAAGATTTAGCTATTACAAACTGTGCCGCTATAAATATGTGTATGTATATATTGCTGTGATATGATGCTTTTAATTCTTTGGGGAAGATACCCAGCAGGGGAATAGCTGGGTCAAATGGGAAGGTCCAAAGGGGAAGGGAAAGGGGATGAAAGAGGGGTAGGGGAAAGGGAAGAAGGAAAAGGAAAAAATATGAGAAAAGGAAAAAAATGGAAACAAAGTCTTTTTGAATAGGGAGGGGCAGAGGGGTTGAAGGGAGGGCAGGGGAATGGGGAAAAAATAAGAACCAAGATATATCATGTAAAGGTACAAATTCCCAAAGATCAATGTCATCATACTGTATACCAAAATGTACCAATAAACTTAATGAATAAAAAAGTTTTAAAATTATAGTTTTTACTCTTCTTTTCCATCAGTCCCCCATATCTAATTTATTATAGTGTCAACTTCAAAGAATATTCTGATTCAGTCATATTTCTTCAACTACAGTGTAAAAGAAAAATTGTACTCAGACAGTAAACCAAGCAAAGACGTATTTTCTGAGACCTTAGGGATAAGGTTGCATTACTTTTACTTCATACTATTCTTTAAAAGTTCAAGCTGACTAGGCTATCTGTGTTAGCTAATTGCCTTTTATCAAAGTTTACTTTCTATCCTCCCACAAGTAGGTAGGGGGTCTTATTTTTCTTCATGATTGTATTTCAAAGGGATAGACTCCGGCTCCTTTGGAAAGACTTTTCTAGGTTTTAGATAAATTCCATTTCAGAGAGGCATAAAAAGAATTAACAATTGCAAGTTTCCTAAGAAAACAAAAGAAGGAGGCTATAGTTAGAAAAGAACCAGTCTAAAGTTTAGTCAAGCACTGAGGAAGTTAGGGTCATTTTAGCTAACACTATAAATATTCTAAGCAAGAGTATAGTTGCTGTTCTTTGCCAGGACTACAGAAAAGTCTTTTAAAACATCTTACTTCTTTATGTTTGCCTTCTTTTTCATTATAGGCAATGAATTAATAAAATAATAAAGATAAGTAAATAAATAAATATGTATATTTTACTTAGAATCTGTCTTTAAGAATAAATAGAATAATTACCTATATTATTAAATAGTTGTGCAAATAAGGTTATATCAATATATATATGATTAGATCAATTTTATGCTTAATATCTTCCAAATACTCCTTACTACATTAAGGGAAATAGTCAAACTTCTTATGCATGTTTAGCAAGTCCTTGATGATATGTTGCCTAGTCACCCATTATGCACTATTTTTTTAAATATTAAAATATACCACAGTATCCCCATACTTGGGCATTAAAATTAGCTGTTACCTTGCGTAGTAGTCCTCTTTTGACTTTTATCAATTATTAAATTCTTCTTCCTCCCCTCCATATATATTCTTCTATATTTCTCTATATTTTCTATGTAATAATGGATCTGGGTCAATGCAAGCCATATTTTGTAAGTTGATCATAGATTACTAAATTTCTACTACTGTAACAAGTACTTGAAATAACGAACTTATAAAGAAAAAATGTTCTATTTTGGCTCACAGGTTTTTTTTAACTGTATATCCTTTTATTGGTACATTTTAGGTATACAATATAATGACATTCATCATTGGAAATTTGCACCTTTACATACTCTCTTGGTTTTTATATTTCCCCCTTCCCCTGCCCTCCCTTCAACCCCTCCATCTCTCCCTATTTACAGAGACTTTGTTTCCTTTTTTTTTCATTTTCTCATATTAATTCCATTCCCTTCTTTCCTTTCCCCTACCCCTTCCCCTTTGCCCCTTTTTGGCTCACAGTTTTGAAAGTTTCAATCTATGGTCAATTCTCATAGATCCATGGCAATTGGGAGAGAACACTATGATAAGGAGCAGATAGTACAGAACTGTTCAACTCATGGCCAAGAGGAAAACATGAAAAGACCTTGTCAACAGACACAAGTTATGCTGCTTACCATAAGAAACTCAATACTTGGGAGACAAGAGTTGGTAGGAAGGAAATTAAGTTTAATATGATGAGCTAACTGATTTTTAAATTGTCCAGAATATCACTGAAATGATCTTTTCAAGGAATTTGTGTAGAAAGAACAGTTTTTATAAGGAGAGGAGAAGGATATTGGAGAAATTGACCTGAAGACAGTGTGTTGAATGATGCATCTAGGCTCCACAATCCTCTTGTCATTCAGGGGATATTTCCTATTCCCTTCAGCTGAAACATTCTGTGATTGCAAGTGACTTTTGTCTCCTGGGCGAGCCATTCCCTGCAATTCTGTAGATAAACACATTACCTCCCTGCAAATTAAATATTCTTCTTCTTTTAATTAGAGAATAAGATTAGCAAATCATTGATCCACCCTTTAAGATTATTTGAAGACCACTAAGTATTACAGGTTCTAAAAAAATAAGAAACAACTGTTGATTAGTAGGTCTAGGGACAATGTTGTTCCTTTTCCCTCAAGTACTTGACTCAAATAGATAATATCAAAAAGATTTAAAGGGGGAAGGTTACAATTCTTGACAAAAGGAAAAACAACAACAACAAAAACTTTACTAAGTACAATTTTGCAAACTTGTGTTAATCTTGAAAAGTGTACCATAGAAATAGTACAGTCATTGTTTTCAAAAGACCAGTATCTCACAGATCCCTTCATGGGCAACTAACTAAATGATCCAAAGATATTCCACTAGGCTACATCTCTTAAGGCTGCAACTACTTGTGAAAGCCCTACTTCTTGGGGAGCAGGTCTTTAACACATAGATCTTTGGAAGACATTCTGTCTATTGTGTTTTCAATAATAGCAAGTACTATCTGGTTTTCAGAATGGCTTAGAAAAAGAAATATCTTTTTTACTGTTGGATAACATTTGTATCAACTACTGTTTTAGCATAGCAATAAAGCATCTGTTTGATTTTGTTATTTTTCACTGCAGTTTTTAGCTTGTTGCATATCCACAATGTAATCTCTTCATACTATAGGCAGAAATTTTAGGAATGGCCTCCTGTGTTGAACTGTAAATAATTTATCCTTCAAAAAATATACAGAAGTCTAAACCCTTGGGTACCTGTGTAATGTATCTATTATATTAGTTAGCTTGATGTTAACATAATCAGATATCTGAGGTAATTAACTTATAAAGAACAATTATTTTTGGACTCATTGTTCTGAAGTTTCTAGTGTAAGATCAAGGGACTGCTTGCTTTGGACCTCTGGTATAAGGGTAAAATATCATGATAAGAACATGTGACAGAGCAAACTATTTGCCTCATTAGTTAAGCACACACATGGCAGGGGCAGAGAGAGAGAGAGAGAGGAGAGACAGAGAAAGCGGGAGATCAGTGGGGTTCTACAGACACTACTGAGGACACATCCCTATCCCTATTACTTCATCTGATATGTAGGTTTCTCATTCAAACCATAGTAATTGTAGAAGTAATTGTGATAAGGTTACACTGGAGTAACTGGAACTTTAATAAAATTTAAGTTGTGCCCTTATAAAAAGAGGAAGGAAGAAAACAAATATAAATACACACAGAGGAAAGACACCAGGTAAAAAGACAGAAGACAGTAAAGGATGACACAGGCAGAGATGGGACCTTTGAAAATACAAGCTAAGTAACTTCTAAGTGCCAGAAACGAAGAGGCAGTCAGGCCGCAGACTCAGAGCTTTCTTGAAGGCGCAAATATTGCCAGCTCCTCAATTGGGGATGTTGTGTCTCCACCACTACAAGTGAAAAATGTTGGTTCTGTTAAATGATCAGTTTTTATACTCTGGTATGTAGGACACAGCCCTTGAAAACTAGTAGAGGGCCTATCGTCCTCTGGTACCTGCTTGTAAAACTTGTAAACATACCATTCCTATGATTGTGCTATGGTCCATGACACAGTTGACCTTAAAAGGGAGCGATTATCTAGAATGGGCTAATCAAATCTCAGGAACTCTTAAAAGTAGAGAATTCCTTTGGGTGTTAACAGAGGAAGAGGACAGAAAGGGAAGTCAAGGATTAAAAAGAATTGATTAGTGTGGTAGTGTTATCTTCAGGATTGAAGGAGGCAAATGATAAGAGATGCATGGAGAGTCTAGAAGTTACACTTAACACAAGTGACAACCAACAAGAAGACAGTGGCCTCAGACCTACAATCAGAGGAACTGGGTTCCATCAACAACCTAGGTGAGCATGGGAGGGACTCCTCTCCATATGAGGACCTGACTGGACAATGTTTTATTTTGGCCTTGTGAGACCCTGAGCAGAAAACATGGTTTAAGCTGCATGGACATCTGGCTATAGGAATGTAAGGTAACAAGTGAATGCTGTTAGCACCGCTAAGTCTATGCTGTTTTGTTATACACAAAGAAAGAACTAAAATACTCTTTTCAGAGTTATCAGCAACAGTCACCCTCTCCTTTAAGGGCTGAATCCTAGCTCTAAACCTTCATTCTTCCGAGCTCCTGTGGTACCAGCACCATCTATGCAGTCCCTCCACCTCAATGGTGTCAACCTTATGTGTTCCTCCTCCAAGTTTTCAAATTCTGAATATTCAACTATTTCTGTTGTTTCTCCTAGCTGTGTATGTGTTTGTGTGAAGGGAGGGGAAGGGAAAGGAAAAATTATAGGAAAAGAAAAAAAAATGGAAATGATGTCTATGTAAATAGGAAAGGGTGGAGGGGATGAAGGGCACACAGGGAATGGGGAAAAAATAAGAGCTAAGATACATCATGTTCAGGTACAAGCACCCAATGATAAATGTAAATGTATTGTGTACCTAAAATATACAAATAAAAGAACTTAAGAATAAAAAAAAAAAAGACAGAGTCTCACTGCATAGCCCAGGTTGGCCTCAAATTTACCCCAATTCTCCTACCTCAGCCTCCTGAGTGCTGGGATTCAAGACTGCACCAACATGTCTGGCTCCCATAGCCTTAAGAGAAGTAGCTGCTTCTTGAAATTATGTATTCTATGATACTTACTGTCTTCTTTCTGATTTTAATATCTATTATTCATCAATATTTGTTCAACCAATTCCTGTCATTAAATTCTTTCTGTTAAAAAAAGTTGCCTTTCTGCATGTGGGCATGAATCCTAACTGGATCACTGTTATATTCACATAGTAGTTTCTTACCCTTAGAGAAAACTGACACCTAATATAAAGTAATGACTCAGTCACTTTACCATGATGCCTATATGACTGACTATTGTAGCTTATTTTCTATCATTTTGTTTGTGTCCTTGATTAATTAGGTTCACCATTCTACTGTTTCACAAGAATGGAGACCAACAACAAGGAGTCGCATTTGTTTGAATGCTGTTGCTTGTGTCTATACATCGTCTAATTTTACAGGAAGTAGGAGCTAATAGGTTATGATGTGCTTCAAATCCCAACAAAATTTAGGACAGATCATAATCAGTTTCTCTAATCACAACTAGAATTCATGTTAAACCAATAAATGAGGCAAAAACAAGCTAATCGTGAATTGCTCTATCTTAGCCTTTACTAAATAAACTATATTTAAAACATGTTTTAGTAAATTCTAAAAGTTTAGGAAATTATATTTGTAATAAATTCATTTATAAATTCAGAAAGTACATTATTTAGCATATTTTAAAAAGAAATACTGAAACTTCTTCAACTGGGCAAAGTTTAATTGAGAAAAAGTTTCTGAAATTAGGCAGTATTCCAGACGAAAGATGGCTCAGAATGCTTCACTCCACTATATGTGCAAGTTATATTTCTACTGTATTCTGAGAGAAGGAAGTGACATGTAAAAACAAACTGTTGGCAGCACTTGCCATTTGCCTTATATGGACATGGTATGATCAGTTAGCAGCTTCTGACTGTATGAAGTCTGACTTCAATGATTGCCTGAAACTCAGTTGCTTGGTTACAAGGGAATATTCAATTTAACACACAGTTCTTTTATGCACCAAACAAGGGGAAAGTTACTAAAACAACGCTGGGTCAAATTTAATCACATCAACTTTATTTTACTGGTTTACTTCATGTATTTATTTTAGTTCAACATACTAAGTAATATGAAGACTCAGAATAGAAATTTTAGAAGTTAAAAGCTTTTGTTCCTTACTTTACTTAGGTATCAGAAAAAATTCAAAATTAGAATGTCTTTTTTAGTAAAACCTTAAATTTGGGGGGAAATATGTTATACATCATTATTGATTAATGAATTAATGTAATAATAACAATAATTTCATTCCCCAATTTTTATATAAACAAATAACATTGTTTGGAAGAGCATGATATGTAATAGAGCATGGATTAGATAAACTACACAGTTTCTTAAAAGATAATTGTATTCAGAGCAATTCAATATTTATTCTTCAATCTAACAATCTTGAAAAATATAAAACCTTCACTTCTCTTTGTGGTGCCTAAACATACCCTTCACTGACTTTTTTGGGTGATCATCAAAAGGTAATTATATACCAGCCAGATGCTTTGTGATTCTCTTCTGACCACAAGTTAGTTCACACCAAGTGACAGGAGCCACATTGTGTGCCATCCTTCACTACTGCCAGTCATTGACATGTATCAGAGAACAAGGAATATATTTTGATCAAGCACTCTACTCTTGTTTGGAAGCCAAATAAAAATCTGCCTCTTCCCAAATATCTGAATAATTGTTTCTGACATGTTTTTTCTGATTTTTCTATAATAATGTATTTAATTACTGGCAGTATTTTTACACATATTGCAAGTTCATAAAATGCTTTTCTCATAAGTTTTATTCTTCTCAATGAAGTAGTGTTTACATATTCAGCATTAATAATTAAATTATAGTTCCAGGCTGAGTCATCATACTGACTATTTTCTGCCACAAGTGGCACAAGGCCAATTTTTGTACTTCATAATACAACGAAGGACTAGAGAAGTGACTCATAAAAAAGACCCAAAATCTCCACTCAGCTTTTCAATACCTAGGAATTAATGAATGAGCACATTTCTGTTTGTATAAACATTAAACCAGCTATCTTTTTATAAATGTAAATTGTAAGTTATGCATTCTCACACAGTAAAAATGGATTAACAATCTTCCAAGTAACTACTTACATATTACCTCATAGAAAGGAGAAAAAAGGGTAAATTTCATTTCTAAGTATTAGTTAAAATTGAAAAAATAATAAACCAAAATAACAAACAACAAAAATGAAGGTATAGGTGCATAGCAAATGTGAGCAACAAAACAAGTGAATAAATTAAAAACTTACTAGATTTATTGTTCTAAACATTGAGAAGCTTTATATCAATTATCTGACTATATAATAGAATAAAATAAAAATGTAATGTGTCTTTATAATCAATTAAACATAGTTCACTGAAAAAAATTATGAAGATGAGAGTATTGATAATTTAAAAATCGTAGAATATGCAGGGGTATAAAATCCCAGGGCTGGGGATTTAGCTCAGTGGATTTGCCACCTGCTGCGTGAGCTCAAGGACCTGAGTTTGATCCCCAGCACCAAAAAAAAAAAAAAAAAACAAACCCCAGAAGGCAAATTTGGAATCATATACTCATTATATCTGCTTTCATGCTTTACACTAAAAATGAAACATTACTGAACATAGGTTAAAGTTTTATATTTATATCATATGCAATATAGATATGTAGAAATTAAAACAGTAAATACTATGCAAAATAAAAATTTTAATTTGGAATTATCTTGCCTTAATAATGGGTTTTATTCTCTAAGTTTTCAAAATCAAAAGGTAAAAACAATCTTCTAACTGCAGTATTTTTTTGAAATATGTCAAAGAATGCTAAAGTGGAGCTTACACATGTTGATGAGTCTTTTATAAATGTGTATAGAGTACACTAACTTTGATTTTACTAACAATATATTATTTTTCAAATCTCAACTTCTGATAGAATATACCGAATAAAACTATCTTCAATTTATCTTTTTACATTTATGTTTCCTTTTTCACTTCTGATATAGGACTCTGAATAACTTTCTCATAATCTGTACATTTTTATTTCTGATTTTTTCTTATTTATTTATATTTATTCCTTTCATTCCTTGATGGTATGATTTTTCTACTCTCTCCTGACCTTCAAGTTTTTCCCCAAATTTTCCTACCAGGACGTTTCTTTTTTAAGTCATATATTAATAAGAAGATGTTAACTTCAAGTTCTATCACTGAATTAATAAGAGAATATAAGCCGAAGAGTGCTGTGAAAAAGAGTGTAATAGTTAACTGATTTGTGTCAACTTGCACAAGAAATGCCCAACTAAATTGGATAAGCATAGTTCTGGGTATGGATGATCCACCCTTGCAAGGATTATTGCCAGAATGTTATAAAGGAGAAACAAAGAAGGAAGGATTGCTTCTGTTTCTTTGCAGAAACTCAAGTTTTCATCTTAAACTTGGATGTCTTCTCCTGGCTTCCAGGCCAGACTCTTCAGCCTCCAGCACAGACCTCTGGTGATCTGATACGGACTTGCACAGGCCACTACAGTGAGCTGCAGGCCTTTGACTGGATCCTTCAGATCTCCAGGTGAGAGACCTTTGGCACTCTTCCACATCTGACTCTGTGGATGGCCATTGTAAGCCAAGATTGTAAGTTCTTATATATTTATATATCTTGCATTAAATCTCTTTCTCTAGTAAGAACTGACTGATGCACAAAGCTATCATGTTTTTGCAAAATCTTGGGTCCCCTGATATTCAGACAGTAAGAATTTGAAAAGAAAATAAAGGCCTTAATAACATTTAGTTGCTTCAGCTGATGGTGAAGTAAGGAGTTAGTTGGTATTTATTCACTAAACAAATAATACATTTTTTTTCTTTTTTTTTTATTAAATTCTTTTATTGGTACATTGTAGGTATACAACACAATTACATTTCTCATTGGGAATTGTACCTTTACATAATGCATCTTGGTTCATATGTTTTCCCCATTCCTAGCCCTCCCTTCACGCCCTCCACCCTTCCCTATTTACAAAGACTATTTCCATTTTTTCCATTTCTCATCATTTTTCCTTTCCCTCCTTTCCTTTCCCCTGCCCCTCCCACTACCCCTACCTCTTTGGACCTTTTCTTCCTATTTTACATTATCGATTATTCATTCTAATCATTGGTACATTTTAGGTATACAATATAATGACATTCATCATTGGAAATTTGCATCTTTAGATAGTCTCTCTTGGTTCTTATTTTTCACCCTTGCCCAGCCCTCCCTTCAACCCCTCCATTCCTCCCTATTTACAAAGATTTTGTTCCTATTTTTCCATTTTCTCATATTAATCCCATTCCCTTCTATCCTTTCCCCTAGCCCTCCCACTTTCTTCCCCTTTGCCCCTTTGAGAGATGCAAATGAAAACAGTGCTGAGATTCTACCTCACTCCAGAAAGAATGGCTGCTATCATGAAATCAACCAATAACAAATGCTGGCAGGGCTGTGGGGAAAGAGGAACCCTGCTCCACTGCTGGTGGGAGTGTAGACTGGTGCAACCACTGTGGAAATCAGTATGGAGATACCTCAAAGAACTAGGACTGGAAGTTCCATTTGACCTCACTATTCCACTGCTGGGGATCTTCCCCCAAGAATTAAAAGAATCATAGCACAGTGTTATATGTGCACCCATGTTCATAGCAGCGCAGTTTGTAATAGCTAAAACTTGGAAACAGCCCAAATGCCCATCAATTGGAGACTGGTTAAAGAAAATGTGTTTTTTTTAATAAAATGGAGTACTAGTTAGCCATAAAAAATGAGAAATTAGAGACATTTATAGCTAAATGGATGCACATTGAGGCAAATAATACATTTTTAAAATGTATCATGTTACAGGGATACCTATATGTACTTAAATAGGGAAAGTAAACCTTAAAAATTTAATAGGTTCTTTGATTATATATTGTATGAATGTACATTATGAAATAAGACAAATGGATCAAGTCTGAAGTGATATATCTATAGCATGATTAGGAGGCTTTACTGCTGGAATGACCTTGGTCATCTGATGAAATGCCTAAAAAATGATTAAGAATATTATACAAGGGATAAGAAAAGGTGTGTAATAACATGTCTGTAGACTCACTAAAGACTCCATATATGAAGTTAAACTTTTTTCCTAATAATAGCAGAAAAGTCCGTCTTTTGAATAAACATGGTATATTAGTTATATTGCCATCACTGAGACAAAATATCCAACACCCACAACTTAAAGGGAGACATTCATTTTGGCTTACACTTTCAATAGTTTCTGTCTATGGTCAGCTGGCTCCAAGGCAAGAATGGCATGGGGAAAGAAAGTAGTGGAACAAAGTAGGTCGTGTCATAGGAGCCAGGAGACAGATAGAGAAAGGAAGAATCTTAGACAAGAGTACACTCTTCTGAGTCATGTCCCAGTGACCTGCCTCCTTTGACCAGGCTCCAGGATGGCTGAGTTTGAAACTTTTAGGAGATATTTTAGATCAAAGCCATACCATTCTGCTCTGGCTCCCAAAAGGCTCTGGTTTATCCTATTATTTGAAATGCATTTAGCCCATCTCTAAGAGTCACCAATGTTTTAACAGTTCCAGCATTACCAAAAAGTCTAAGTCCAAAGTTTCCTCTGATACTCAAGGTTAACTTCATCTGTGAGCCTCTGTGAAACTCAAAAACAAAGTTAAGTACTTGCAATACACAGTGACACAAAAAGACATTCCCATTTTCAAAGGGAGGATTAGGAGAAAAGATAAAAGTCATCATGAGCCAGACTGAAACCCAGAAAGACAAATATTAAGTTCTGCAGCTGCATAGCAGGCAGCCAAGGGAGGTAGTGATGAAATGGGAGTTTCAATGGGCTTGGGCAACCATACTTCTATGGCTTTGCTTGTTACAGCACACAAGGTTTCTCCCTTGGGGTGGTTTTGCTCATTGCCTAGGACTTTCCTAAGCAGATAGTCCATGTTTTTGTCACCATTTCTTGTCAAACTTCTGAGGTTTCCATGGCACCTTTGACTCACTTCACCCTCAGGGGCTCCTAGCATTCTTGAGATACAATTTTGCACAATTTTGTACAATTTTGCCTGGCCTCCTAGGCCTTCTTCTAAAATATGAGTGGAAGCTCCTAAGAACCCAAAATGTTTATATACTATATGCTTGAAAAGCTAGAAAAGATGAGTGATACTGAGGTTAGCTGTAACTTGAGTATTAGCTGGGTCTCCTTAAACCATAGTTGCAGTGGCCTCAGAATGAATGATTGAGAACAGTGAAATGAATCCCAGGGAACCAAATCTCTATGCAGCCAAGAATGAGCAGGTGACTCGGGGTCTCTTTTCAAAGAAAGTTTTATATATTGCAATATTGAGCCTGTGAAGGGTAGAGCTTCACAAATTTCTGAGACACCCTTATGGCATCTTTCTTCTGGTTACTCTGCAAAGTATTGGTTTCCTTTAATGCTAATCTTTCAGCAACTTCTGCTTTCTTTTCTCCCAACTTTACAGGTGTTTCCCATTTGCCCAAACTGCAAACTTTTCAAATCATTCAGCTCTGTCATTTTCTCCTGAATTTTACTATACATATGAGTAAAAGTACATATCCCAAAACATGAACTTTGGGCTTCCTTGAAAATTTCTCCACAAGATTAATAGTCCATTGCCCTTAATCTCACTTTCCTGCAAAATCTTAGATCATGAGCAAATTCTGGAAAAATTTTCATCCAGAGAGTAACGTGGCTGGCCTCTAGCTCAGTTGCAAAAGGAGTCCTTGTTCCTAACTTAAACCACCCAAGCCTGACTGTCCACATTTTCTTCAGCATCTTGGTCTTCTGGGCTCTGACTAATATTGGAAGTAAACCCTGCTTATAACAATTTAAGTCTTCTCTGGGCAGCAACTTCAAAACTTTTTAAATTCTCCAAGAAACAAGTTCCAAAAGATTCTAAATTGCATGGTTAGATATAGTCCCTACAATTACCCCACTCTTGGCATCAAGTTTTTGTATCAGTCACTTGACTCTTACTGGAACAAAATACTTGACACTTGCAGATTAACAGATGAGAAGGTAATTTTTTTTTTCCTCACTATTTCAATGAGTTCAGTTCACTCTCGTCTAGCTCCGTGGAAGAAACAGCATGGCATCAGAGATTAGGTATTTATATTATTCTTTCTAGGAAGCAGAAAAGGAAAGTTGGATGCTGAGATGAGAATACAACTTTCTAAATCAGCCCGCAGTGACTCACACACACCAACCAGGCCCTAACTCCAAATGTAAGACTTTTGGGGGACATTTTATATCTAAACCAAAATACATAATATCCATTCTAGTGAATCTATACCTCAAGGAGATAGTGGAAGTCTCTTTATAAAATAGAGTAAACTATGTTTCACATATGCAAAGCACTCATTTAAATTCTATGTTTTTTTTTTTATTTCACAGAGTTAAAAAAAGTGAATTTTCATTACCCCCTAAAATCTTGCATATGTTGGATATCAGCCCCACCTTCCATTTGGCTCCACAACTTCCTATGCCCTAGACATCCACTCATCTTTTATTTGTCTTTGTTGAGTGGCCAACACCCGTCAGTTCATATAAATGTAATCAGCTATAAATGGATTGGTTTTCTTAGCTTTGTACTACTTTTTAAGGTTCATTGATGGTATAGCATATATCAATACTTCATTTTATTGATAAATAATATTCTGTTGTATGGTTATACCATATTTTATTTATCCAGTAATAGTTGATGATTACTTGGATTATTTTGATTTTTTATCTATTTTATATAATGGGTCTGTGAACATACTTTTGGTTCTTCTCTGAATATGTCTTCTCATTACTCAGGTATATAACTCATATGAATTATTGGATCATGTGGTTATTCTATGTTAAACTGCCCAACAAACTAAGGGACTACTTTTCAATATGTGTGCACAGATTTACATACCCATCAGCAGTGTACAAGGATCCCAGTTTCTTCAGGTCCTGAAACATCTGTAATATCATTTGTATTACAATTATTTTGCTTGGTATGAAATGATTTCTCATTCTGGATTTGATCTGTAATTGCTGGATGGTTAATAATATAAAAATATTTTCATATGCTTATTAGCCATTTATAAATCTTTAGATAAATATCTATTTAGATTCTTGGGCATTTAAAAATATCTTACTTTATTTTATAGTAAAAAAACATTTAACATGAGATTCTTTCAGCAAAATTTTAGGTATACTATATATTATTATTGATTCTAAAAACAATGTTATTCAGGAGATCTACAGAACTTATGTCACCTGGCTAAATATTTACACTCACTGATTAGTAATCCTTTAACTTCCCCTCCTCTTATTCCCATCAATATCCAATCTACCCTCTGATTGCATATATTTGACTATTTGAAATATTTCATATAAGTGAAATTATATAATATTTATCTTTTTGTGACTGGCTTATTTCACACAACTAATGTACACAAGCGACATCCATGTGTAACAGATTTCAGAGTTCCTGTTCCTTATCCCATTATATAGAAAGGGTATCATTTCTTTGTCCACTTGTCTCTTGGTGAGCATTTTGTTTCTCATCTTAGCTATTGTGAATGGTTCTATATTGAATAAAAGAATTCTTATATATTTTTTAAATCCTTATGTCAATTCTTTTGGCTGAATACTCAGAAGGAATTTCTAGTTTGCATGGCAGATGTAGATTTACATTTTAAATATAAACAGTAAAGGTTACACTTTTCTTTTTTTTTTTTTTTTTTCGGTACTGGGGGTCAAATCAGAACCTTGCACTTGCCAGGCAGGCACAATGCCATGGGGCTAAATCCCCAGCCCAAGGTTACACTTTTTTACAGTAGATGAACCATTTGATGGGTCCAAGAGCAAGAGTGAATATTTTAAAATTTCCACAACTTCCTCAACACTTATTGGTGTTCAATTTTTTATGATAGTCATTATGAGAGATGTAATGTAAATGTAACTGTAGCTTTAATTTGCATTTTCTTGATAATTATTGATACATATCATATTTTCATAAATTTTTGATCAGTTGTATATATTTGATGAAGAAGTGTTATTCAAGTCCTTTGACCATTTTACAATTCAGATTTGTTGTGGTTTTTGTTTTTCATCATCTTTACTAGTAAGTTGAAATTTATTATATATTTTGGAAATTAATCCTTTGTTAAATTTGTATATTGTAAATATGTTCTCCCATTGCTTAGATAAGATACTCTTTTCACTGTTCATTGTTTCTTTCATTGTGGATAGCTTTTGTACTTGATAAAGTCTCACTTGCTTATTATTAGTTTTGATTCTTGTTCCTTTGGTGTCATAAGTTCATGTGGATAAACTCATTTTCAAGACTAATGCAATGAATATTTCCCTCTATATTTTGTTATAGAAATCTTACAATATTTTAAATATTTCTTTAATCAATTTTGATTTGATTTGTGGGGAGTGTAAAAGACAAGTGTCCAATTTCATTCTTTTATAGGTAAATATTCAATTTTACAAACATCATTTACTTTCCCCATTTTTGTTTTCTTGATTTCTTGCTGAAGATTACATGACTATATATGTGATAATGTATTTATTGGCTGTCTATTCTTTGTCATTTCTCTATATGTCTATCATTAATCTAGTACTTAGTCTCAATTAGTTTTGTATGATGCTCTAAAATTAGGTTAGCTCCAACTTTGTTCCTCTTACTCATCATTGATTTAGTTATTAATCAACTCTGTGATACCATTTAAACTTTGTATTTTTTACTATTTCTGAAAATTCCATATTAATTTTGTTAAAGATTGTACCAAATTTATATATGTTTTCCTTATTTTGGATCTTTATCAATATTGTCATCCAATTCATAAGCATTCTTTTTGTGCCTTTTAAAATTTCTTTCATCAATGTTTTATAGTCTTTAATACACAAAACACTATATTAGTATTCCAGTACATCATCTCCTTAGCTAAAATATGCCTGAAGATTTTCTATTATTTTTGATGTAATTGTATATGGAATTAGTTTATTAAATTTCATTTTAAAGAATTTATTTGTAGGGTATAAAAATGAAACTAATTTTGTATGTTGTTTTGTATCCAGTAATTTTATTCAATTCATTTATAATTTTTTTTAAATTTTCTTAATAAATATATTTATCAGTACATTTTACATATAAAATACATTTACATTTATCATTGGGTGTTTGTACCAGAACATGATGCATCTTAGTTTTTATTTTTTCTCCCATTGCCTGTGCACCCTTCAACCCCTCCACCCTTCCCTATTTACACAGTTTGATTCCATTTTTTTTCTCATAATTTTTCCTTTCCATTCTTCCCTTTCCCCTTTACCTTCCACCATCCCCAAACCCTTGGACCTTTTCTTATTTCAAATTATTAATTATTCATTTTAATCATTTTCATCCTTATTTACACTTTGAATTTCTCACACTAGAGAAACTATTGGGTATTTACACATGTGTCCTATTTATTTCACTTAAGAGTATGGCCTCAATATGCATCCATTTAGCTATAAATGTCTCTAGTTTCTCATTCTTTATGGCTGAATAGTACTCCATTTTATAAAAAAAACACATCTTCTTTATCCAGTTTCCAGTTGATGGGCACTTGGGCTGTTTCTAAGCTTTAGCTATTACAAACTGTGCTGCTATAAACATGGGTGCACATATATCTCTGTGGTATGATTCTCTTAATTCTTTTGGGAAGATACCCAGCGGGGCAATAGCTGGGTCAAATGGGACCTCTAGCCTTTGTTCTTTGAAGTATCTCCACCCTGATTTCCATAGTGGTTGCAACAGTCTGCACTCCCACCAATAATGGAGGAGGGTTTCTTTCTCTCCACACCCTGCCAGCATTTGTTATTGGTTGATTTCTTGATAGCAGCCATTCTTTCTGGGGTGAGGTGGAATCTCATTTTGTTTTCATCTTCATCTCTCAAATGATCAGTGATGTTGAACATTTTTTCATATGTTCATTTGCTGTTTTTACTCCTTTGTCTGAGAAATATCTGTTCATTTCAGATCCCCATTTTTGAATTGGGTCTTTGAATTTGGGAGGTCTGATTTTTTTCAGTTCTTTATATATTCTTTATAGTAGACCTTTGTCTGAGCTACAGCTGCTAAATATTTCTTCCCACATTGTAGCTTGTGTCTTAGCTCTGTTCGTAGTTTCTCTTGCAGTGCAGAAGCTTTTTAATATGATGAGATCCCAGTTGTTGATTCTTTGTGCTAGCTCCCATGCTACTGAAGATTTGTTCATAAAGTCTTTTCCTATGCCAATGTCATCAAGAGCTCTACCTAACTTATCTTCCAAGTTTAGTGTTTCTGACTTAATATTTAGATCTTTAATCCACTTTGATCTTAGTTTAGTGTACGGTGATAGGTATGGGTCTAGTTTTAATCTCTGACAGGTTGAAATCCAATTTTTCCAACCCCATTTATTAAATAGGCTGTCTTTCCTCCAATGAGGGTAGCTGACTCCTTTGTCAAAGATAAGGTGACTGAGTATGTCTGGAGTTGTTTCTGCATCTTCTAATCTATTCTACTGATCCTTGGGTCTATTTCTTTTCTAGTATCACTCTGTTTTTATCACAGTAGCTTTGTAGTATAGTTTCAAGTTGGGGATTGTGATACCCCCTGCCATGTCTCTGTTGCCTAGAATTGCTTTTGCTATTCTAGGTCTCTTCTGGTTCCAAATGAATTTTTGGATTGTTTTCTCTAGTTCTGTAAAGTATATTGTTGGAATTTCAATTGGCATTGCATTGAATTGTAGTTTTGAAAGTATGGTCATTTTATTTATTATTTTTAATAGGTCAAGAGAAATTCCTTATTGGTGAATATTCAGCTTGGTTCTAATATTTTTCCAATTAATAAATTCTGCAACCAACATGATTATACATATCATTTCATACTTGTGTAATTGTATATATGAGATAAAGGATCTTAAAAGTTTGCTAGTAGATCAGAAAGCATAAAAATTTTTAGTTTATTTAAGGATAAAAAACATTTATATTAATAAACTAACATGCAAGAAATGAAATCAAATGGTTCTTTTTATTTATTGTCATTATTTTCAGTTTCAGTAAGTGTTACTGATATAGTCTCTAGAAATATTTAATCTGATAAAATCCATGTAAAATATTTTCCTAATTTATTAGTTTCCCAACGTTTGTTGGTTTTACAGAATATTCTAAAAGGAAATGTTATTTTCATCTATATTCAGAGGAAAATCTATATTTTAACCTCTTTTATGTGATAGAGGTACTGAGCTTTGAGATATTCCTGAAGAAACCTGTTGAAATGTATTTAATCTAGAAATTCTTAGATGTTTTTGACAATTATTATCCTTTTGAAATACTGCACTTTGAAGCACATGTGCTAACACACCAAAAATGAAACATGTTGGACCATTCCATAACATTCTGTGCCTCGGGCACTGCATAAAGAAATATGCAAATAAGCTTTGTCCTAAATGCCTTTCAAATTCAAAGATAAAACCTTTCTAATAGAATAATGAAGATAATAGTTTAATCAAAAGCCCAATAGGCAAAAAAAATCTCCAGTTTATTGTCATATCCCTTGATATTACATATCTGTGTGTTATCAAGTATTGATTTGTGAATTTTCTTTATTATCTTTTTTTGTAAATTATTTATTCTATTTGGAGACACTTGCAGACCAAATCAGTTCTATAGATTAGAATATCCTTGTTATTTAGTTATTATCACTAAAGAGAGATCCCAGTAATAAATCCTGAATGTGTGTTTTTCTTTTGTGTGATCATAGAGGAAGAATATCATGGCTACAAATATTTTGGTTAAGGAGATAAAATGTACTCTCATTTGGGCCCATAATTTTTGAAAATATTAAATTGGCTTTTGTAATGACCACAGAATTCTCCTAAGGAAAACAAAAGGTATCCAAAATATATTTCATTATATTTTCTGAATATTCATTGGCTAATATAACAAATGAGCCACCATTACCAGGACTTAAAAATGTTAAATGGAGCATTCTTGAAAAAAGTGTTATAAATATTCATGAAAATTAAATCAGTGAAAGAAATGAGAATATGACTATGTGACTACTTAATCTGCCCACATTATTGAGAGGCAATTCAGAAAGGTCCTGCTTCTGCAGGAGGACACCAATACTTGATGGTTTATTCCAGCACTGGCAGAGGAATAGATGATGCTTTCTCAGAGGAAAACAGAAAATAAGAGTGGTCATTTTAAGAGAGAGGGAGCATTGGAAGAAGGCAGTAAAAGTATTTTGAAATAAAAAATTGCTAGTAAACACTTTATGGGCTTGTCTTTAGTTTATAGAAAAGTAAACCACAAGGTAAGTTACTTCAAGTTTCAGGCATATTATTTTATAGAAGACTGTGCTTTACCATTTATCATTTTCACAAGTTTCAGTAGAAGAAGAAATGGATTTTCATTGGAGCAAAAAGATCTATGTTTCCATTAAAGACAGAAAGAATTGAGAGAAGGTATTAAAATCTGACATATGTTCCAAGGGACATTGTATAACTAAGTGTGACAGAGATTGCATGTGATAGCAAAGTATATGAAAGAAACATTTCTTGAATTGGAACAAACTGCAGAAACTTTCTGGACAGTCAAGTGTGACTGGAATTGTATAGCTAAAGATTATCTAAACTTGTCTCTGTAATAAAAATAAGTAGTGAACAAACACAATAAGAGGAAATATTTAAAATTTGTACTAATATTTATCATTTTTCATCACTTAATAATTTTGAACAATATTTATGCCAGCCATTGTTCTGCATGCTTTTCATACAGTAATTCCATCTAGTTCTCAAAACGATTCTAAGAAGTTATTGAGATTTTTAATCAACACTTTTCATATAAGAAAGTATAAACACAGTGCCAGCAGTATATTGACCAAGTCAAATGGCTAATGAATCATTGAGATACATTCTAAGTTCTGGTAATTTGGTTTCTGGGATGAAGACCCTATCCATTTCAAAATGTGTTCTCATTTCCAATGTCACACATACCCATCTCCACATACCAAATAAGGTCTGGCCAATTCCAACATGGAGGATTTCCTTCATGATGATTTCCATAAGGGTTATTTGTTTTCCAATGAACTCAATGACTTTGCATACTGAAGATACACAGTATCGTTGGTTTGTTAGCATTTTTACAAAAATCTTTTCATGTAGGGCATTTGAACATTGAAAAACATCTGAAACCAAATTAAAACTACAATTTTTTATAGCAAAATCAGTAAAGTTATAAACACAAGGACATTACCTGAGTGTTTGGGCTATAAATTGATATCTATATATGCATACAGATATATAGACCTAGATATGGATATCTTTTCTTTGTTCACCTATTCTGAAAACATAGATTGATATCTCAGCAATCATTTGTTTCAGTTTATCATGCAAAGTCAAATATTGTAACCACTTTATATCCAGTTAAAGTAGATTTGATACTAAAAATAATTAACATTAGAATTGACATGGTGACTCATATTTTAAATGAATTCATAGAGTCAGACACCTTTCATAGATTATTTGCTACTAGCACACTTTATATTTAGCCTCTATGGTGACTCTCTTAACTGTATATCTTGACAGAGTTATCTGATTTTGCTTTCAAGTGCTACAGTTAGTTTATTACTGCAAATGTAATAGAAGACAAGAAGCCATGTGGATCATTATTTTTTCCTTGCCTTGAATCATATTTACAAATTCTATTTAATAGGCGATTGTCACTCCATATGTAAACTACAAGTCATGTAAACTAGAAGTCTAGTGCTGAATTTGAAGAACAATTTAAGTAAACCCCAGTAATTCTGCATATACATAAAACCCTCTAATTTACCCAACACAAGTATTAAGCGCTTCCATTTGAAGTCACATCTTTGTCACTTGGGGCACAGAATCCTTTTAAAAGCGAAATACTCTCTTATCTCTTCATCCTAGCTTGATTGCAAAACTCTCTGGTGGAAAATTAGGTAGTATGGAGAATGCATTGACTTGCGCTGATGAACAGGCACCCTAATAGCCTGCAGAGTTAATATGCACTCTTAACACCCTCCTGCTGCAAATTGCTTTTAGGATGCCCTAGTAACCCAAAAATATCCATGTTCAAATGTATATTTTTACACCCAGAGATGGAAAAAGAAATTTTAGTCAGTGAAGAAAATTTACAGAACGAACTTCATTGTCTATCCTTGGGGGCAAACTACAATTTTGAAAGCTGCATAAAGTCAGTAGAAAACTTAACAAAACAATGCCCTCGTGATTTGAGGGAGGCAATGCTCAAGTTTCTGCTAAATTTCAGCCCCTTCCTTTATGGTGAAATATAAATAAGAACTTCTGCTTCCAGGTAAAAATGCACAGGGACTGGCAGTAATAGTAAATTAGGGGGCATTATGTAAATGAGGAGAAACAGTAGCAAAAGTGGCTTCCAGCATTGTCTTTAAGACTACTGTTCTTTAAAATATTAAAATTTGCTGGCTTGAACATGCTGGGACTCTGAAAACTTTTAATTTCTGACCTAGAGTAATTTGACACTGTGAGAAAAAAACAAGTGTTCCTACTTTAAATATGTAGAAATGAAACTAACAGTTCTGTTTATGCTACAGCTTATTAAAGATGCAAATTAAAAATATCAAAAAGCATGGAGATTTGCTTAGCCTTTTGCCATGTGTAAATCTTTAATCTAATCTTAATACCAGTGTCATTGATTTGCTTTAAGTTTAATAATGCACTGAACTTGAGAAGTGTCACATATTTTTAGTGGTCAAGTATTGCATTTTAGAGTAGATAGAAAAAGGTTAATTTGAAATCTAGTCAGGAAATTGTATTACACTGCACAACATATATCTGCTTTAGTGAAGAAGTGACAAACTGCAAATGCCTCAGAGGGAAAATTTTACTGAATTAAAAGCAAAACTAATGTACTTTGAAATGAATTTATATTCAACTGCAAGACAATGCTGTAAAACCAGTCATTTCTGAGGTTCATGTGACTAAATAAGAAGATTATGTAATTCAAATAGGATGAGGACACAAACTAAACCAAAATTCAGCAAGTTTCATTTATAAACAACATCTTTCACTTACTTTTTATAGTTGGGTTGGTTTTAAACTTTTTCTTTTCTTTCAGTGTATAAAAAAACTTAAATTAATCATGGTATGTTACAATTTTAAATATGCCACATATGAAAACTGCAATGAAATAACCTTTGAAAATGATTTAATTTAGCAATTTGAGAAGTAACATTAATAAAAATAGTATTATATCTAAATGAGTAAAAAACAGAAAAGTCCTTCATGTTGCACAAACAATTTATTTCATCTTCTATAAAAACTGGATTCAGAAAACAGGTCATAGTAACTTGAAATCACCGACAGTATTAGAAAGAATAGGTTAAGACCACTTAATCATATTCCCTACTACTCTATCTCTGACAATGTAAATTAATGACTACTAAAAATAAGAGATAATTGATTTCCTTAGATAATATGTGCCAGAAATCCCAGTCACTGGAACCAGATTTCTTACTAAAAATTACCAGAAAATAATTGAGAAACATATTTTGTCACCTCATGTAGGCTAAACCATAATCTTTATGATTTGAAAATAAGTAAAATATGCTTAATTACTCTTTCTTTTCTTCTTTTTTCTTTCTTTCTTTCTCTCTCTCTTTCTCTTTCTTTATTTCTTTCTTTTTTTTTCTTTCTTTCTTTCCCCCTTTTTCCTTTCTTCCTTTCTTCTTTCCTATTCAAGAAAAACTCTCATTCAAGGAAAAATTCTCCTTGAAGTAAGAAGAGCATGATATAATCATTGGATAGATGTATATAAAGTCATAGGATAGTGTTTAGTGACATGCAATATGATTTTTTAAAGATAATTCTTGAAATTTTACTTAATTTTTTAATTGAGCCACTTATTTACTCATGTTTTATAAAATGTTTCATATTTTGATGATTTTCAGGCTAACTGAATTATGATTTTCAATTTCTAATGGACTTCATGTGTGACTATTTCTTTTATTTGTACACTGGTTTACTGTTTGGGATAATAAAAGGAACTCTTCACACACAAAATAGTATTTTCTGAAATTTCTGAAGAATATTAAGTAAAATGGGCAATGCAACAGATATTAATTATCTGTGATAGAAACTATTAACTTTTTCTATATTTCAAGGTTTCTTTTTACAACAAGCAAAAACCTAGATATTATAAATGAAAGTCTTTTATATTGCACAGTATATCAAAAATTAATCCAGAAAATGTTTTTCCTGCTCTTTGCTATCCTTTCATTCAGTTTTCTCCCATGCTGATGAGGAAACTCTTGATATATTCATGGATAAACAATAATCACTTTTATGACAGCTAGAGCCCACCATTTAAGCAGATTGAGAATTAGTCCAAATGCTTCCTATTAATTTTTTTAAAATGTAAAATATATGTGTCCTAAGTCTGTACAGAAAGTAGAAATTCAGTTCTCAGACAGTCTTCGAACCCTACTAGTGATGACTTTGCCCCCTCAAAAGTATTCTCAGCTATTAAAAGGATTCTTGAAATTCTGCCATTAGCATTATGTATTTCATTTATACAAATCTCTATTCTTTAAACAATAAAGATTTTTAGAAGAAACTAATAAAGTTTCATGCATCATTTGTTAGAATTAAAAGAAGGTGCAAATAATTTTCCAAACTTCCAGAGAGAACAGGCTGTAAGGGTTTAATAAAGTTTAGATCTTTGGTTTTGTATGCTGCTTTTAAAACATAATTGTTTTCCATATTAACAAAGTGTTTACGCTGTATACTAGTTTTATTTCATAATTTAGTTGCAACCACATACAATTATAGTATTATCTGTACAGGTTCCTTCTAATCTGAAAAGAGAAATATACTTCTCAATAAGCATTTGTTCCCACTTTAACATTTTTGATACTGACCATGTTAATCCCCTAGGATTTATTTTGTGTGTCAGTTGGAAGATAGAGTTTTCAATTTTCATAACTATATTACCTGTATATTTCCCAGGTATTCTTCTTTTGCAAGTTTCAAATGTGTAGGATTTTCATAATAATTGATTTGACTATGTAAGATAATTTTGACAAATTAAATTCTTTATATTACTGTGACTTCCCATCTAGAGTTATTCATTTAGCTCTTCTCACTTAAAATAAAGCCAAATAATTTCATATATATATTCTGTACATGAAATATATACATGCTGTGAGAAATTAAAAGTAAAATGATTTATTATTGTAAAAAACAAAACAAAAAAATTTAAATATATTTTTGCAGGCAAGTCTGGTCTATATGAAATTATTTTGCTTCTGTAGACAGAAATACTTTCAAAAGGGTTTACTTATGTATCCACCCATTTTTCATCTAGCATCTAGACTACTCTTTTTTATGATTAGTAATTCAGATTAGTTCACTGCCAAATCAAAACAGTTTGAAATGGGCAATGATACTGTTTGTGATATAATATCGTTATAATATATACTCAATAGCCTACATGCCCTTTTGCATGCCTATATTTTAGCTCCTCCCAGACTTCATTTTCTCACTAATTAAAAGCTATAGTAGTTTTTTTAAATTATGAAAAATTCTAGAAAGTTAGGACATTTAGATATACTATTTATCTACTTGACTTGGATTTTTGAATTCTCTTCCCATACCTCTTAGTCTTGATCTGTTTAATATTTATTCAAAGGTATTCTTCCCTTTTCTAACATATCCACCACCACAACCTTAAATATTACCATTATTATTTTTTAAAATACTTGTAAATGCTTTCATAACACTGTTGAGTTTTTCTGTTATAGGACAGAAAAATGAGTAGTGTATGTTTCCTCCATCAAAAACAAAACAAAAAAAGAAATGCATGCAAAGGTATATGTATTTAGGTATTTGTTGTGTATTTTATTTGTTGTAGATTTATCATCTAATAAATATTATAAGAGTAGAGAATGTAAAAAAGTAAAAAAGGACATATAAAACTTGAAAAAACTAGGGGAGTAAAATACTTTCCCTCTCCCAACACCTTACTAGTACATTACTAAAGGCTCATTTATATTGTTATTTTTACCCAGTGAATTAAGTTCATTTTTGTGCCTTAGCTTATTTTTTTTTTTTGTACCAGGGATTGAACTCAGGTCCCTTGCACTTGCGGGGCAGGCGGCAGAACCACTGAGCTAAATCCCTGGCCCCTTAAGCTCACTTTTGAATAAAAAGCTACAAACACGACTAGCAAAAAACAAAACAAGACCCCCCCCAATACAAGGAACAACTCAATATAAAGACACTAAACAACCATCTGAATGAATAATTTTTTTAAATACTCATAAAAATTCTATGGACTTTAACAGAAAAAATAGACAATATACAAGAAAGATAATGTAAAAAAGAAAGAAAATTTTGCAAAATAATAAGATATGCTTGAGTGAAAAATCACTGGAATAGATATTAACACTGTTTCTGATGTGCTCATTAGAAGACTGAACTGGCTGAAGAAAGACTCAGAGCTGAATATAATAGAATTTTTCAGAATAATAAAATCAAACAGAAGAATCTGAAGCAGAATAACCAATGATTGTGGTGCATCTACAAAATTTTGTCTGCAACTACATAATATGTACATATAAGTAGATAGAAACCAGCAGAAAAAAGAAGAAATTATTGAGAAAAAATATCTAATTAATAAAGCAGCAAAGATAGAAGTTACATGGGTTTCTCTTTAGCAAACGTGAACAAATAAATTGAGTGAATAGTATTGAGAGGGAAAATGTAATCACAAACTTTGAACTTTTTACCTTACAATATTATCATTCAAAAGTTAGAGGAAAAAATGCTTTCTCAGACAAAAACAAATTGAAAAACTTTGTCTTCAAAAATGTTAAATGATGTTTCTCAGAAGGCAAGAAAATAATATGGGTGAAAAACTAAGATCAACATAAAAAAAGCATCAGAGAATAAGTTTTATTCTGCTAATTTTGCTAATTCTTGTTGATCTAATATGTACCAATTTGTTCAAAAATTATGAAAAATGGATACAGATATGCTTACTATGTATGCATTATACCACGCAAGACTGAATATAGAAATGCTTATGTAAAACTGAAATAATACCCAGCAATGATAAAAGATATAGAAAAGAAGATTTAGAAATATTTTGTTACTATAAGGTGCTTACATTAAAAATGAATTGATATTGTGTTATTGGAAAACATACTTGTCAGAAGACTATGGAAAATGAAAATAATAGCGAACAGATTCAACTAATAGTAGATAGTAACCAATATGAGAAACATTAATTCAATCACTAATCCTTTAAATGCCAATATTCTAAAGCTACGTCCATTAAGACAAAGCTTTCCAAAACAATAGTCAATAATTTTATCTACAATGTTAGGGACAAGAAGGCATCTTGAAATATAACAACCTATAGATTAAAAGTGAAAAACTATAGAAAGATATATCATGTTAACACTAATCAAAAGAAAGTGTTCCTATCTATATAACTTTAAGAGAAGATTTAAGAATAAATAAACTTATTGGGGATAAAGAAGAATTTTGCATAATGATACAGAGATCAGTACTCCAGGAAGACATATAATCCTTAATTTCTTTATGCCTAAAAAAAGAAACAAATGCTGATAGAACTTCAAGGGGAAGTATATGAACCCACTATTATAGTTGGAGAATTTAAAGCTTTCTGTATGAAATGGGCAAAATTACCAGGCAGAAAATCAATGAGGATATAGTTCAACTCAATTACACAATCAAGTGAATATAATAAATATCCATAGATTATTTATCCAATGAGAGCAGATTACGTATTCTTCTTAAGCTCACATGAAATATTTACCAAAATATGTCACATCATAGGCCATAAAATACACCTTAACAGATTAAAAATAATAGTATTTATACATTTTTTCTCTCAAACTACAAAGGAATAAAGTAGAAATCAATGGCAGGAAGATTACTAGAAAGTTTCACAATTGTTGGAGATTAAATATATTTCCAGTAATACATATGTTCAAGCAGATTTCTGGAATAAAATTTAAAAATATTTTTGACTAAAAATTATAATAAAAGTTATCAAAATTTGTGCAATACAACCAATGTAATCATTAAAGGAAAATTAATAATATTGAATTTGTGTATTGAAAAGATCTAAGATAAATAATATAGGCTTCTGCCTTAAAAAACTCGAAAAAGAATGAAATAAATTTAAACTAAGCAGAAGAAAATAAACAGGAAAAATTAGAGAAGTGATCAATAAAATTCAAAATAGAGAAAAAGAAATCAATCAAACAAAATTTTGTTTTTTGAAACTATCAACAAAACTGATAATCTTCTTGAGCTAAACAAGAGGGGGGAAAGCAAAGACACAAATTTTGATTATACAAAAATAAAAAAGGGAGCAATACTATGGACTTAATGGACATTAAAATGATAAGAAGAATATTGTGAAAAATTTGATGTAATGAATAAAAATAATGAAAAGTACCATTCACCAAAATTCTTAAGAAAAGCTAAATCTAATAGATTTATATCTGTTAATTACTTTCTAAAACAAATTAAATGAATAATTAATAATCTTCTAAAACAGAAAATACCAGGTCATGGTAATTTCAGTGGTAAATTACATTATTTAATGAAAAGTTTTACCAATTAAAAATTTTTCCAGATGTCAGTAGTTAGAATTAAATACTAACTGATTTTATAAAGCCAATATTATCCCAGTACAAAACTAGGCAAGGACATTACAAGTAAATTACTGATCTGAATCTTACATTAGTATAATTACAAAAATTCTCAAAATATAAGCAAATTACATTCAATAATATATTTAAAATTATATACCACAGCTAATTAGATTTCATTCAATGCATATTTAGTTCCTTTAGTTATCAAAGTCAGTTAATGTAATCTACAACATCAACAGACTAAAAGAGAAAACTCAAATGATAAATTCAATCAATGCAACAAAAGCATTTGGCAAAATATAACTCCCTTTCAAAATAAAAATCTCAGAAAAGTAGGAATATAGAGGAGCTTTCTCAGCTTGATAGAGGATACCTACAAAATACAGCTAAGATTTTACTCCATGGTAAGAAACTATAAACTTCCTCACACTGAGATGGATAAAGGCAAAGACAACTCTTTCCCACTGCTTTGCAATACTCTACTTGAAGTCCTAGCTGACACATTAAGACAGGAAAAAGGAAATATAAGTGTACATATCAGGGAGAAAAAATAAACCTATAATTGTTTAAAAATACATGATCATTTGCATAGAAAATTCAAAAGAATCAAACCCAACAATAACAACAAAACATTTTAGAAATTAGTAGTGAATTTAATATGGTTGAAAGAAGCAATGTTAGTGCATAAGTCAATATCTTTCTTATACACTCGAAACGAAAAAGTAGGATTTGAAATTGAAACCACTATTATTTAAATTAGTTTCTCTGAAAATAAAATACTTAACTATAAATTTCTAAAATATGCACAAATCTTCTTGATAAAGGTTAAAAATCCTTGATGAAAGAAATGAGAGAACAAAATAAATGTGTTCGGGCTGGGGATTTAGCTCAGTGGTTCCGGTGCCTGCCTCACAAGCACAAGGTCCCGAGTTCAATCCCCGGTACCAAAAAAAACCAAGAAAAAAACCAAAACAAAATAAATGTGTTTGCCATTTTCATGAATAGGATAACTCAGTATTGTTCTTATATAAGTTTCTTCCAACTTTTTCTGTAGATTGAATGCAATTCCAATCAAATTCCCACCAAGTAAGTTTGGCAAATCAATAAACTACATCATAGAGAAAATCAAAGCACCCAGAATAATCTAGTCAATACTGAAAGAAAAATATAAAATCGGAGTACTGACATTATGTACTTCCTGACTTAAAAATTTGCTATAAAGCAACAGCAAACATAGTATGATGTTATAGTAGGCCAAAAATACAAAAATGTACAAATGGGCATAAATGAAATCAATCTTTGATTTAAAAAGTAAAGGTAATTGAGCAAAGATAGCTTTTTCAACAAATGACACTGGAGCAACAAAGTATCTATATCCAGAGGGGGAAAAAACAATTAGTCTTTAGGAAGCTTGCAGAATCTTCTAAAAGAGCAAAATTGACTCCAAGTATTTACAGACATAAAAATAAATGCAAAAGTATAGAAATGGCAGCACATAATGTCGAAACATTGTCTTGTGACCTTGGGTATGACACTGCCTTTTTTCCTATAACAGAAGAGGTATGATTCATGAAAGAAGTTATTGAGAGTCTGGATTTCATTTAAATTAAGAAAATAGTTTTCTGCTTTGTGAAGGACAGTATGATGAGAATGAGATCAGCCACAGTATAGGAGAAATGTTTCTAAGGGACTCATAAGCTAAATTAAAAACTGACCAAAAGTCCTGAACAGATAACTCACCAAATCAGATTTTCAGATGTTAAGTAAGCATATGTTCAAAATTATATGTCACAAGACATTTGTAAATAAACAAAGAATAGGATCATACATCTATTAGAAAGGTCAAAATTCAGGCACTGGTAATATGAAATTATTGCAAGGATGTGCAACAACTACAGCTCTCATTTATTTCTTGTGTAAATACACAAAGATGAAGCAGCATTGAAAGATGTTTGGCAATTCTTTACAAAATTAACATATGGTTACCATACTTAAGACTGCACCATACAAGTTGTTAATGCAGCATTATTCATAATTTCCAAAACATAGATGCCATCAGGATGTCTCTTAATATGTGAATAGTTAAACTGTAAAACATCCAGACAATAGTGCTAATACTGTGAGCTAGCAAAGCATGAGAAAATATGATGGAAACTTAAACATATATTACTAAGTAAAATATACCAATGTGAAAAGGTTGCAGGCTATATGTTTTCAATTAATAGCCTTCAAGAGGAAAATTGATGGAGAGAGTATAAAGTTCAATAATTGTTGGAGTTCTGTGGGAGGATCGGACGAAGAAACAGAGAACAGACCAGTGAGCCTCTTCTCTGTTATATGGGCATGACAGATACGAATATTTATATGTTCCTTTCAAAGCCCATAGAATGCACCATATCAAGAGTGAACCCAGTGTAAAGCATTCACTTTGGGAGATGTAAAGAGTCAATGAAAAAAAAAAGAGTCAGTGTAATAAATGTACCACTGTGGGGAGAGATGTCAATATTGGGACATCATAGATGATTTAGGTTTCAAATTTACATAGAGAGAAGTTGTACATGGATGCAGGCGCAGAGGCTATACAGAATTCTCTGTATTCTCTCAGCTTTCTTGGGATTAAAAAATAAAATTTATTGTTTAAAAATTGCCTATAATATTATTTAATAAAACCAACAAATGGTACTTTGTAAGTACTTAATAAGGAGCAACATATGAGAAATATTGATAAGATGGTCCCTAATCTGCAAAATATACAAAAAATAAATAATTGTTATTGGCTGATACTGAAAAAGGCAGTTCAAGCTCACGATCATGATACAGAATCAAGTGAAATAAAATGTGAATAAAACCATAGAAATAGATTAACTAGGGAATCTCCTAACAAGGCTGTGTATCCTTAATAAAATTACTGAGCCACTTTAGACTCATAAGTAAAGCAATGAACTAAATAAAGCAATGAACTAAATCTACAAATATCACTCAGACTGTAGACAAAATAAAATTAAACCAGTCTTCCTAAAAACCTACTAAGTTGCTAAAGGCTATGAGATATAATAGAAATATAAAACTAAAAGTATAATATAAATATTGAAAGACAGTTCATAGAATACGTGTTTGAAAAGGAAATAAGACATATGAAGTCTAAGTTGAAAGAAAGAGGATGAAAGACAGAAAAGCTTAGAAAAAAGATGAAATAATGTCTTAGACAATGATAAATGGAAAGGTAGATAGAGACAAGGCACAAAGAGAAAAGAGGAAGAAGAAAAATTAGAGAACGGTTCTGTTAAAGGTCAATTTAACCTTCACATCAAAGTTTAATTCAATTTCATGGAAACATTTTGCACTTAGTAAGGTCTTATTAACTTGGTTTTCTCTGCAGCTGGAATCTAAATGTGACTTTATGAGTGCAGTGCACAGGGCACAGAAAGGTGTGTAACTGGCTCATGCCTTTCTGAAGGTTCTTCACAATCAGCCAGCAAGCTACACAGTGATCTCATCGATGTTGGAGACAGCACTCACTTAAAGTCATCCTCGTGTGTTGAGGAATTGGAACACTTGGTGTGCAAGGAAAGAAGCCTCTGGATCATAAGAAGTTCTCATCCCTTTCTTGTGCGGCAGACTCAGAAACTTCAGGAAAGCAACAGTGACTTAAAAGATGGCATCACATCCTGGCCTAAAATTCCAAGGTCAAATCACAATTCAGCTGAACCTTAGACACAATTTTGTCTGAGTCGTCTAAGTTCAATGAGGCTGTCTGCACATCTGTGAAAGGTAGTTATATCTTATAACATTTTGAAGGATTTTGAAAGGGTTATAAATATAAAACTACTGTACTCTTCAATTTAGTCTTATTTCATTAGCTGCATTTTGTAGAAACTAGCAACGGGGAGCATTCTACTCAGTATTAAATGTATCCCACCCAAGAGAAAAGTAAGAATTAATATTTAGTTTATTAGACTGTACAAAGCACATGTAACACATATCATGTAGATTAGCCTATTGAATTCTCAACCATCAATGATATAGTTAAAAAACTGTTACCCCCAATCTATTAGACAATAATTGAGAACCTGAGGCACAGATATTTTATTAATAATATGTTCAAGGTCACACTTTGTCCCAATTGGTGCTATGAAAATTTCACTGAGGCAATCCAACTCCGTGGATTTTTAAAAATTATCTGCAATTCTATATATTATTCTTACATATTTAAAGAACAAACACTATTACATTTATACTTTCAAATATTATTCAGCCAGTGTCCAAGATCTGAGCTCTTCAAATAGAAATATTTATGCTAAAACCATATATATAGATTAAAAACCTGGCCTCTTATGTTTGAACCAGTCGAGGTCACCAAATGACTTACATAAATGAAATGGAGTTATGGATGATGAGGTTGAGACCTGGGCTTTCTCTCCTAAATCTAATCGGATGATTTTCTACTAGCCCTTTTTTCATGGAAAGTTATTCTTTAAGAAATGAATGATTTAAGGAAACTCAGTCATGATTGTGCCAGCAATTTATAAATTCATAAATATCTGAAATCATACAATTCTTCCTTTATTCCTAAAACCTACATCTCCTAACAGCATATGCATTCTGAAAGGAACACTATAAAAGCTTAGTCTTCATGCATACCTAAATATGATTGAATTTCTTTAACAACTCTGCTGATAGCAGGTTTTGAAAATGAGATAAGCCCAGTAATTTGGGGTGCTAGGTGCCATGGGAGATGGAAGAACACGTGCCATTAAAATGTCATGGAGCCTGTGAGGGTAGGAACTGTGAGAGTAGGAGCAGCAATAATACATGATCCTTGCAGTCCAGTTTTACTAGTGGCCTGCCTTGCCCTCACTGCTTTCTCATCCTCGCCAGGAGATGGCAAGTTCAATAGAAATTGAAGTGTTTTAGAAAATTCTAAAATAAACCTCAAATACTTGTTTAGAGAATTCAAGTGATTTAGCTAAGACGTAACAATGGATGAAAAATCAACCATTAAGAGTGGCATCATTCCCTTACAGGAGCTATTCAAAAAAGGTAACTTTCATCTCTGGCAGTTACATTCTCATATTTTGGTCCTTGAATCATGGTTGTCAAATCCAGGTTTACTGGTGCTGTTCCACATGCAAGATGACAAGATACAGATATAACCCTATTAAGTTGCCAGCCAAAGGTCTTCAGTTACAATCTTCACTGTATTATGATATTTGGTCATTCTTGAAATATACATGTGTGTAAAGATATATAGATATAGCTGAATATAAAAGTGTACATACATACTATTTAAAGATACATATATACATGTAAAGATTAAGTGAAAGGTTAAATTTTTGTTTTATTTTCTTAGGGTAGCTGAAAAAAATTCTTCCCTTTTCCTCTGCATTTCATATTTTAGCACATAATTTGGAACTTTAATTTGGTCACAGTGCAAATCTATTTGGTAATTTTGATAACTTTCCAGATCAGAACATATTACTTATATTTCTTCAATATTAATTCAACCAGGCACTTAAGAAACTTATGTCAAAATAACATATCCTAAAAAAGCTATGTAATCTGCAGCAAATGTTCCACCAATTTTTTAACTGGTGGAAGTGAAAGGAGCACTGACATTTGGTGGCAAGAAGAAAAATCATACCGTTGTGTCATTTCTTTCATATAGTATGAATTCTAGTTATGTACAATGTACTTATGCTCGTCATCAATTGTTGACCTTCACATTATCTTTCTTATCTCTAGAGCAAGGACAATATAAGAGCTAATAGTTGTATTTGTTGTCCATGCATTTGTAATTATTGAGTAATGGACAAAAACATAGAGTCAATACTTTATGAGAGTTAACAGTGACTGTGGACTTATACAGTGTCATATAAAATCAACCTAGTAACTCGCAAATACTTATAATGGAGGTAAATTTGCACAATTTCACTGACACTATTTCTTAAAATTAGTCTATAAAAATTCTGCTTGCAACACCAATAAATATAATTTGCTCCAGAAGAAGTGAAATGAGAAACTGACTTATCCACCAAGTGAATAATACAATCAGATTTTCTACTATACATCAAGCAGTGCACCAAGCACTAGAGTCAAATGAGAGAAAATGTTCTCTGATTTAGGACAGTTTTGGTCTCAGAGAAGGATATGGATATTAAATAAAAGACAGATATGAAGATGTTTGTCTTGAAATTCTTTAAGATTTTATTTACTTTCTACATTTCTCCCATATACCATGCATTTCATTAATGGATGCTATGCATGACATAACTACTCTTTTTGACTAAGTTCCCATACCTTTTATTTCTTCTAAAGTGTGTTGGAAGATTTTACAATTAAATATAAAGCATGTTTAAACACATTTTAAAAATCTACACTTCTCAAATTACCATGTTGCTTGACTGTGATTGCTTAAATCATTCACTACTTAGAGAATAACTTTCCATGAAAAAAAAAATTTCTGATTTCATGTCAGAATTATGAGCCTCTACATTAGGCATTCTACCTAAAATCACACGATGATAATAGTATTAATTTAAAAAATACATGTTCATTCACTATTATCTGCTAAGCATTGCTATTTGCTAAACATTTTCTTTTGATGTTATGTTTAGATTCAGACAAAAAGATTGAGTCTCTTAGATATCCCCATATATTGCAATCAAGTACAAATAAATATATCAAAGAACATTTGGAATCTGTAGCTCAGTTCTGATCCAGAAAAAACCCTGTAACCCCAAACAGCACGTTGTATCATCAACATCGAGAAGGCCTTAGGGATGTGTTCCTTCCATCCTTTACTCAGTATCCTAAAATGAGTAAGTGACTGTTCTAAAATATATAATAGTGATGGGCCTGGGATTTAGTTCAGTGGTTCTGTCGCTTGCCTTGCAAGCACAAGGACCTGAGTTCGAACCCTGGTACCAAAAAACCAAAACAAACATAAGATATATAAGAGTGTTTATGTTATGTTGCTATCAATTTAGAAGATGCACAAATACTAATATTGACATGGTCGAGTAGAATATTTTAGATCAGAAAAAAAAGCTTTTCATTCTCAAGAAGTTTGGAGACATATTAAAAATAGTAACAAATAATTCTGACTGAGTTTGCTAAGTACTTGGTAAGAATTGTGTGCATAAAGAGTATCTTATAAAATCATCTCATATAACCAGTGAAGATTTTTCAACATAGGGCAAGGTTTCTCTCCATAAAAACTGTTGAGTAAAAGATATTTTAGAAGAAGGAATAACATGTACATAATCATGGAGATAAAAAAGCATAGTTTGAATGATATTAATTATTTTGTGGTTTTCTAAAAGGTAGAAAATGGCAAAGGAGGTATTTTTGAAATTATTAACATCTAAAAATAATCTTATCAATGTAAAATGCAATTCACATTTTTTATAGTTCAGCAAGCTATTCCATGTGTAACCTCTCGTATTTGCCTCCAACATTTCACCATGGTGTGTATTAATGTAAGATTTTTCTACCAAATAATATTATTCAAATAGTAAATAAGATAATAGCGCCATGGCCTACATGGCTGGAGAGACCACAGAGGGAGAATGGTGGGGAATGAAGAAAAGACAGACAAAGAGATAAAGAAAGCACTGCCTGGGAACTGCACTATGTTTATTTATAGTGGTAGAGCTAAGGGAAGGGTAGGGGAAAGTGAATGGGCAGGTCTGTAACCAGAAGTGGGAGAATAGCTAAGGTCTGAAGAACATCATGCTTTGATGGTTTCACGGGGAATAATAGATAAGGAGGAAGACACGTCTACAGTGCAGTGCTCCCAGAATCTCCCCCTGTTCTGTTTTGTAGCTGCAGCTTGTTATTATGTTGTCTCAAGACAAATTCAGTGAGTTGTACTTGGAAGACTCCTTAGTGGACTAGTAAACAAATCATTAGTAGCAAAAGGAACATCAGAATTCCCAGGATCATAGCAAAACTATGTTTGGCTAGGTTGAATGGATTGAAACCATTTAATGAATCAAGTGATTTTGCCACATCATCAGGGTCAGGAAACTAGTGTGAGCATGCTGAATGGACAAGATCTATTGGTGAAGCTTTTGGAGATCTAGGCTGAGACTGGTATGATAAAAGATACCCATTAAATGCGCAATAACTTTTTTCCAGTCCCACTGTGAGTCATTTTAAGGAAGAGCAGTGACACAAAGGTGAGGGTATTCAGTGAGGCACTACAATCCTTGACAGTATTGTAGGGCTTTAACTCAATTACCAATCTGTAGCTCCATAGCTTCTAAGGCATCAACCTGTACTTGCAATTTAACATCAGCATCTTTCTCAGTCTCAAGGGCATAAGAGGTATTATTTACTAGGTGAATGACAAACTATGCATCCTGTACGTTTTTTGCTAATGCCACAGATGCAACCACAGTGGTGGCAAGCAGAGTAACTAGAGACATAATTCCCAGGATAATAAGGCCTACAGTCCAACAGAGGTGAATGAGCCATCTGTGTATGTCTTCCAGTACTTGCAGTCCACTGTCATGATACCAAGGGCCAGAAACATCAGTGGGTATCATGACAAAGGACAGCCTACATAATATTAGCACATCTTTATACTTATTATTGTTAGTAAGGCAGGCAGTAAGATTACAATTCTAGCAACTGGCATAAAATGAGTCTCCTTCTGGAGTAATATTTTTAAGTTATATTTTGCATAACCATTTCATTTACTTCATAGGTGCAATGATTTTCTGAAGAAGCAAAGAGAGCAGAACATAACAAGTGACATTATGGCAAGAGGAAAGGGGGCATGATAGGTTATGAGGATTATTTGTTGCAGTAAATTTGAAACTGTTTATTAGCACCAACTCATCTTGATCAGTGCCTGATGCATTACAGATAACGGCTGTCTTTTCAATTACTCGAAGTGAGAGACAGAGGGAAGGTTGGCCAAAAGGGAGAAACCAACTGTTCTCCTAGTGTAATTATAGGTGGTAGATGTAGGGGAGTTATGAGTATCAGAATGACCCCCCAAGATGTGGGGCTGATTGGTTAAAATACTTCCCAAAGCAAGAATTTCCCAAGGAAGGGGATGAGCCAAAGGCGGGTGTGAGTTTTTCCTCAGGTGGAATGCAAGCATTCTTTGGCCTCTATGTTATTAATTGCATTGAGCCATTTTACCTTTTAGTTAGGACATCCTTTGACAACATTTGTGTCTAGGACATGTCTGTAGATTTATCTTAGTATCAATGGTGTTTTGATGAAGTATATTTACTTTCCATAAGTGGATTTAAAAAATATTTTTAAATGAAGGCAACTAGAGAAGGTGACAAAATGTAACTGAGGTTGTAGAAGTAGCTGTACTCCCCTTTTCTTGTTTATGTAAGTGTGTTTTTAGGAAAAAAGCAAGTACATCCAACAATGGCTTGTCTCTTTGGGTTATAAGGACCTACAATGTGTTTAACTGGATTAGCTGTCTATAATAAACTCTTTTTGAAAGGGCTATCCCCAACTGTAGCTAGAGGAGAAGGGGTGCAGGTTTCATCTAACTGATTTAAGCTGAGAAGGCTGGACTGAGAAGGGAAGACTGTGTTAGGGCCCCTTCTAGGGGGCTAATTTAACAGGCCTTAAATAAAAATCATGTGGTAATTTAGTAGTTATAAACTCTCTTTATGAGGTCAATCTGGTGGATTTTAGTAAAATGTTTAGCACATTTATTATTTTCTGTACGATCACCTTGAGTTTGGCAGCCTATAGGCAAGAATAAACAATATTTTTAATGAAATTAGAGCATGTATAGTCAGAGTATAAGCACTAAAATAAAAAGGGCAGTTTGGGGAAAGTGCCATGTTTAGAAACTCTTTTTAGGGAACTGAAATAGTGAATGTAACTTGTTGACCTGTAAACCCTCCACTAATGGAGATTATGTATAAGTCTGATATTTTGGCATAATTTATTTTAATTGTAGTGTAAAAGTACTAAAATTTTATAACTTCAGAATACAATTTGAGCTAAAAAAATTTAAAAACTCTTGTTGAGCTCATATAAATTTTACCATGGTTTTATCTATGACCTCGAATAGTGGTTAGCTACCAGTGTATCTGGAAACTGTCAGATGGGGTCCTCACTTGGAACCTCTTTTTAAGTCTAGCTATATTACTGTGTTCTTGATTTTACATTTCTTTAGTTGTACTTTTCTACTGGGTGTTTAAGACCAAGTTTCAGTGAGACATATTAAATGAAATTAACTTGTTGTTATCAATTAAGGTCATCTAAATCTCCTCAGGCAGTATCTTGGAACCATGCATAGAGTCTCTCAGCTCCTGTCAGTGTCAGCCATCAGGTTGTGTCATGGCATAGCTTGACTATGTTGCTCTCCATGAAAGCATGGGAGATTTTTTGCTCCAGGTGACATTTCTTTTGGCACACTGTAGTTGTTCCTTTGTTGTCCAACAATCTCCTGGCCAGGAGGTTGAGTGACTTACCAAAAATGTAGAATCTTGTTTGTGGAAAAGGTTCCCTCATGTCCTGGATCTTTGTTGACCTTGGAGGACCAAGGCCAAAATATTGGCTGGCTTCTTAGACCAGTTACCTGTGTAGTGCTGGTCTCTGGACTTTAGTGGTTGAACACACAGAAGAGAAAATCAATAAGATTAGCATTGCTATAGTGGTAAAGAACTTGACTATCATAATTTTACCTGGATAGCAAGCATTTGGGAATTTTAAATACGGTTAGAAGACTGTTATTTTTATCAATCATGCTTGTTCTAGTAGTTGAATTCCTGTAGGATATTAATAGAAAAAAAACTTTAAATCAGGAGCCACACATAATATTTTAGCATGACAATCACAATGACATTATCTTTGTAACACACTTAAATGTGTATTTTAGTATAAAATAGCCATTGTTAAATCCACTCACTCCTCTCCAAAAACACATAAAAAGGGAAACTCTTACTTAAATTGTTATCTTTTCATAGGATGCTATGTAAAGAAAATGTATGGGCCTATAAATGTACCTGTTATCATAAGTAGCTGGAGTATAAGAGAAGGTTGAATACCTGGATCAAAAGGAGGTTAGTATCATAAACAGTATGTTGGAAGACCTGTACATTCAGAAGATATGAATACATTTTATACACCAGTAGCAATAATAATTTTTTTTGGAGTCATACAGAAAACATCAAATCAGCCCGCTGCAGACAGGCAAATCTGTGGACACGGTCCCGAGGTCACCAGCCACACGGAAAACACTGAATCAGCCCACAACCCAGCAGCAATCCACTGGACCCCCCAAACACTCCTTTGGCCTCTTCTCTGTACAGCCACCTGGTTCCACACTACAAAGATGCAGAGGACACCAGACCAGCAGACCACTGTACTGGAGTTAATCAAATTCTCAGCATTTAAAGAATTCCTGCCCAGAGGTAGGGGCTTCAGAGCCACTGTCCCACTGCTTCTGGTCCAGAGGAAGGGGCTTCCAGGCCGTAAAATGTCCTGCCTCTCCTGGTCCAGAGGAAGGGGCTTTCAGACCACCATCCCTACTGCTGCTCCTGGCCCCTGGCCCATCTCTCCCAGCTCAGGAGAGGTGAGCCATGTGGATGCCAACAGCACCATCCACCACCCCACGAATTGAAATGAGAAAACACATAAGTCTCAAAACCAGACTTCCAGATCACCTACAGCAACCCCAAAGGGAAATGAGATGGAACACTCTGATGCTCAACCACCTGGACCCACTGAACTGGCAACAAAAGGGGATCTGGAAAAAATGAAATCGGAAATAATTTCTCAGATAACAGGAGAAATTGTGCTCCTAGTGCAAGACATGATTAATAAAACTAGAGAGGAGCTGAGGAACATGATGTAACCCCAACATAGGAAACAAATGGAATCCATAAAACAGATGCAAATAGATTTCCAGGACATGAAAAACTGCATTGAAAGTTTATGCAGCAGAATGAGCCAATTAGAGGACAGAATTTCAGATATAGAAGATAAGATTGCAATTAATGACCAGGAAAATAAAAATTGCTTCAAAATTATAAGGGAACATGAGAAATCAATCCAGCAGCTGCTAGACGATGCAAAGAAGAATAACATAAGACTGATTGGGCTCAATGAAGAAACAGGAGAGAGTGCAGATGACATAAAAAACTCTTTGCAGAAGTAATGGCAGAAAATTTCCCAAGCAGAGGAAAAGAACTTGACATACAGATAAGTGAGGCATAAAGGACTCTAAAGTGCCTTGTTTTAAAAAAATCTACACATAGGCATATAATTGTTAAGATTCCAAAAACTCAACAGAAGAACAAAGTTCTACAAGTAGTTAGAGAAAAGAAACAAATCACATACAAAGGAAAGCCCATCAGAATCACAGCAGACTTCTCAACACAAACCATCAAGGCAAGAAGAGCTTGGAGTGACATATTCCAAGCTCTCAAAGAAAACAACCTCCAGTCCAGATTGATATACCCTGCAAAACTATCTTTCAAAATGGATGCAGAAACAAGATACTTTCATGACAAAGAGCACCTTAGGCACTTTGTGAATACAAAACCAGCACTCCAAAGAATTTTACACAATAGCCTAGGAACAGACATTGAGGATCACAACCCCAGGAAGCAAAGCAGAATGAACCCATCTGGCATGACAAGAAATTAAATGTAAAGGGGGAGAACCCAACAAAAAGAAAAAGTCATGGCAATGATAAGTCATATGTTTCAGTTATAACCATCAATGTTAATGATAACAATTCACCAATCAAAAGAAATAGACTAGCAGAATGGTTCAAGAAGCAAACTCCAACAATATGCTGCATACAAGAAACACTTAATTCAAAAGGAAACTCATAGACTGAAAGTTAAAGGGTGGAACACAATACTGCATGTGACAGGAACCTGAAAAAAAGCAGGAGTAGCTATCCTCTTGGCAGATCAAGTAGATTTCAAACCAACACTGATTAAGAGAGAGGAAGAAGGACACTACATCCTTGTTAAGGGAAGAATCCAAGAGGAAGAGATGACAATCATAAATATCTATGCACCAAACACTAGTGCACCCAACTATATAAAACAAATACTAATGGACATGAAAAGTCATATATGTACTAATACAATTGTAGTGGGGGACCTCAACACCCCACTGTCACAAATAGATAGATCAACTAGACAAATAATAAGTAATGAAATACTAGAACTCAATCGAACTCTTGAACAAATGAACTTAACAGATGTTTACAGAGTCTTCCACCCCACAAAATCAGAATACACATTCTTCTCAGCTGCACATGGGTCATTCTCCAAAATAGACCACATACTCACACTTAGAACATGTTTAAGTGAGTGCAAAGGAATTGAAGTTATCCCCTGTATATTATCAGACCATAGTGTGATGAAATTGCAAAAGGAACTGGAAAAATTTGATAAACACATGGAAATTGAACAGCACAATTCTGAATAACCAATGGGTCACAGAGGAAATTAAAGAAGAAATCAGACATTTCCTTCAATTAAATGACAATGACAATACAACATATTGGAACCTATGGGACACAATGAAAGCAGTCTTACAAGGGAAATTAATAGGAGTGAATGTGCATATTAGGAAAACAGAACGAGCCCAATTAAACAACCTGATGCTGAACCTCAAGCTTCTAGAAAAAGAAGAGCAGGATAAACTGAAAGCTCATACAAGGGAGAAAATTATAAAGATCAGAGGAGAAATCAATGCAATGGGGACTAGGAGAATGATTCAAAAAATCAATGAAGCCAAGAGTTGGTTCTTGGAAAGTATCAACAAAATTGACAAACCCTTAGCCAACCTTATCAGAAAAAGGAAAGAATAAGCCTAAATCCACGCAATTAGTAATGAAAAGGGTGAAATGACAACAGACCCAGTAGAAATCCAGAGGATCATCAATACCTACTTCCAGAACCTATATGCCAATAAGATGGACAACACAGAAGAAATGGACAGATTCCTAGATACATATGAATTACCAAAGTTGAATGAAGAAGACCTAAAAATTCTAAACAACCCAATATCAACCAATGAAATTGGAAATGTAATTAAAAACTTACCAACTGAGAAAAGCCCAGGCCCTGATGGCTTCACTGCTGAATTCTACAAGACATTTAGAGAGGAACTACTACTGTTTCAACTCTTCAATGAAATTGAAAGGGAAGCAATACTCCCAAATTCATTCGTGGAAGCAAGAATCACCTTGATCCCCAAAGCAGAGATAGACGCAACCGAATAGGAGAACCATAGGCCAATCTCACTAATGAACATAGATGCAAAAATCCTTAATAAGATACTGGCAAATAGAATGCAGAAAATCATCAAGAAGATCATACACCCTGATCAAGTGGGATTCATCCCAGGAATGCAGGGATGGTTCAACATACACAAATCAATCAAGGTAATACACTATATCAAAAGAGCCAAGGACAAAAACCATATGATTATCTCCATAGATGCAGAAAAAGCATTTCACAAAGTCCAACGTGCATTTATGATAAAAAACTTCCAAAAATTGGAATAGATGGTCTCTAACTCAACCTGATAAAAGCCATCTATGAAAAACCAACAGCCAATATCATACTAAATGGTCAAAAACTGAAATCCTTCATGCTAAAATCGAGAACAAGACAAGGATGTCAACTATCACCACTCTTGTTCAATATAGTTTTGGAAACATTAGACATGGCAATTAGACAAGAGAAAGAAATAAAAGAAATAAAGGTAGGAAATGAAGAAGTCAAATTGTCATTATTTGCAGTAGACATGATACTGTATATAGAAGACCCCAAGAACTCCACCAAAAGTCTTCTAGACTTAATAACCAAATTCAGTCATGTAGCTGGTTATCAGATCAACACACAGAAAATCAATATCTTTCCTCTACATGAATGACAGACTCACTGAGAGAGAAATAGGACAAATAATTCCTTTCACAATAGCATCCAAAAAACTGAAATACCTAGGAATCAACCTAACAAAAGAAATCAAAGACCTTTTCTCTGAAAACTATGGCACTCTGAAAAGAGAGATTGAAGATGATATCAGAAAATGGACAGACATCACCTGCTCCAGGGTAGGAAGGATTAATAGAGTGAAATTGGTCGTACTTCCAAAACTGCTATATAGATTCAATGCAATTCCAATTGAGATCCCAGCAGCATATTTCATAGACCTTGAGAAAACAATCCAAAAATTCATTTGGAACAAGAAGAGACCCAGAATAGCAAAAGCAATTCTAGGTAACAGAGACATTGCAGGGGGTATCCCAATCCCCAACCTGCAACTCTACTACAAAGCTACTGTGATAAAAACAACATGGTACTGGCAAAGAAACAGACCTGAGGACCAGTGGAACACATTAGAAGATGCAGAAATGTCAGACACACTCAGCCATCTTATCTTCGATAAAGAATCCAAACACCCTCACTGGAGGAAAGATAGCCTCTTTAATAAATGGTGCTGGAAAAATTGAGTTTCAACTTGCCAAAGATTAAAATTAGACCTATATCTCTCACCATGCACTAAACTAAGATCAAAATGGATTAAAGATCTAAATATTAAAATAGAAGCTCTGAACCAGTTGGAACAGAGGTTAGGTAGAACTCTTGAAGACATCGGTGTAGGAAAAGATTTTATGAACAAAACCTCAGTTGCCCATGAACTAGCACAAACAATCAACAAGTGGGATCTCTTCTCATTCAAAAGCTTCTGCACAGCAAGAGAAACCACCAGCAGTGTGAAAAGACAACCTACAATGTGGGAAAATATCTTCACCTGCTTTTACTCAGACAAAGGTCCACTATCTGAAATCTATAAAGAACTTAAAAAGATCAGACCTCCCAAATTTAAAGACCCAATCCATAAATGGGCATCTGAAATGAACAGACATTTCTCAGACAAGGAAGTAGTAATAGCAAATAAATACATGAAAAAATGTTCAACATCACTGGTCATTGGAGAGATGCAAATGAAAACAATGCTGAGATTCCACCTCACACCAGAAAGTATGGCTGCTATCATGAAATCAACCAATAACAAATGCTGGTGGGGCTGGGAGGAAAGAGGAATCCTGCTCTACTGCTGGTGGAAATGTAGACTACTGCAACCACTGTGGAAATCAGTATGAAGATACCTCAAAGGACTAGGACTTGAAGTTCCATTTGAACCTGCTATTCCCCTGCTGGGGATCTTCCCCAAAGAATTAAAAGAATCATACCACAGTGATATATGTATGCCCATGTTCATAGCAGCACAGTTTGTGATAGCTAAAACCTGGAAACAGCCCAAATGCCCATCAACTGGAGACTGGATAAAGAAAATGTAGGTTTTTTAATAAAATGAAGTACTACTCAGCCATTAAAAATGAGAAATTAGCAACATTTATAGCTAAATGGATGCACATTGAGGAGATACTCTTAAGTGAAATAAATAGGACACACATGTGTAAATACTGAATAGTTTCTGTGGAATGAGAAACTGAAAGTGTAAATAAAGACTAAATGTATAATAGGTAATGTGAAATAGGAAGAAAAGGGGCAAAGGGGAAGCAAGTGGGAGGGCTAGGGGAAAGGATAGAAGGGAGTGGGATTAATATGAGAAAATGGAAAAATAGGAACAAAATCTTTGTAAATAGGGAGGAATGGAGGGGTTGAAGGGAGGGCTGGACAAGGGTGAAAAATAAGAACCAAGAGAGATTATGTAAAGGTGCAAATTTCCAATGCTGAATGTCATTATATTGTATACCTAAAATGTACCCATGATTAGAATGAATAATCGATAATGTAAAATAGGAAGAAAATGTCCAAAGGGGTAGGGATAGTGGGAGGGGCAGGAGAAAGGAAAGAAGGGAAAGGAAAAATGATGAGAAATGGAAAAAATGGAAATAAATTCTTTGTAAATAGGGAAGAGTAGAGGGGGTGAAGGGAGCGTTAGGAATGGGGAAAAAATAAGAACCAAGATGCATCATGTAAAGGTTCCCAATGAGAAATGTAATTGTGTTGTATACCTAAAATGTACCAATAAAAGCATTAAAAATAATAATGATAATAATAATTTTTTGTTTGTTTTTCTGGTACCAGGGATGGAACTCAGGACCTTGCACTTGCAAGGCAGGTGGTAGAACCACTGAGCTAAATCCCCCGCCTCATCAATAATAATTATTACAATTACATGAAATCTTATGTCCTGTAATGTAGCTTGGTACCAAAAGAATCTTAATAATCTTTTTCCGACAGAAAATTTTAGATGTTGAAGATGACCAATATAAAAATATCACAATAACATATTTAGAACTTAACCCTATGATGATAACCAATGCAAACATTTTATAATAATGTATTTAAGGAATGTTTATTGGGGATATGTCTTCTCATAAGACTATGAAAATTACTGAGGCTCCCATTAGTGAACAAAGACCATAATAACTGTTTTCTGGGCAGCTGCTTCTTTATTCACCAAGGAGAGTCCCATTTAGTCATCTCCCCAAACCTAAAAGTCTCTGTTAAATTAATTTGGCAGTTATTGAAATTGACCTGTAAAAAACAGATTATAATAATTAACTCACTATTTATAACCAATAATTTGTACCATTATTTGTGGAATGAAGAATAAAACTCAGGATCTTGCTCTTGTGCCACTGAGCTACATCCCTGGACCCAAGGATATGTCTTTTGAAAGAAATTCAAAAATTTGCTAATTGGGATGTCTTTACATCAGAACCTTTACCTTTCAAATGTGTCATGAGCATTAGTGTATTCAAATGTGGTTTGTGGGATCATTTTTTCCTTAGATTCTTTTATTGGCACATTTTAGGTTAACAATATATTTATATTTATCACTGGGTACTTGTACCTTTATATGATATATCTTGTTTCTTATTTTTTCCCCATTTCCTGTCCTCCCTTTAACCCCTCCACCCTTCCTTATTTACAAAGTCTTTGTTTCCTTTTTTTCCTTTTCTCATGTTTGCTTTCCCTTCTTTCCTTTCCCCTACCCCTCCCACTTCCCCTACACCTTTGGACCTTTTCTTCCTATTTCCCATTATCAATTATTCATTTTAATCATTATTTACACATTCAGTTTCTCACACCAGAGAAACTATTCAATGTTTACATTTGTGTGTCCTATTTATTTCACTTTAGAGTATGTCCTAAATATGCATCCATTTAGCTATAAATGTCTCTAGCTTCTCATTCTTTATGACTGAGTAGTACTTCATTTTATTAAAAAAAAATAAAACACATCTTCTTTATCCAGTTTCCAGTCGATGGGCACATGAGCTGTTTCAAAGCTTTCCCTAGTAGAAACTGTGCCACTATAAATGTGGGTGCAAATATATTGCTATGGTATGATTCTTTTAATTTTGGGGGGAAGATACCCAGCAGGAGTATACCTGGGTCAAATGGGATCTCTAGCCCTAGTTCTTTGAGGTATATCCATACTGATGTCCACAGTGGTTGCAGCAGTCTACACCCCCACCAACAATGGAGAAAGGTTCCTTTCTCCCCACAACCCTGTCAATGTTTGTTGTTGATTTCTTGATAGCAGCCATTATTTATGGCGTGAGCTAGAATCTCAGTGTTTTTTTATTTGCATGTCTTGAATGAAGAGTGACGTTGAACATTTTTTCATGTGTTTATTTGCTGCTTTTACTTCTTTGTCTGAGAAATGTCTGTTCATTTCAGACGTCCATTTTTGAATTGGCTCTATAAATTTGGGGGGTCTGATTTTTTTCAGTGCTTTGTATATTCTAGATAGTAGTAGTCCTTTGTCTGAGGTACAGCTGCTAAAATTTTTTTCCCACATTGTAAGTTGTCCCTTAGCTCTGTTGGTGGTTTCTGTTGCAGTGCAAAAGGTTTTTAGTAAGATGAGATCCCAGGTGCTGATTCTTTTTGCTATTTCCCTTACTACTGAGGTTATTTTCATAAAGTCTTTTCCTATGCCAATGTCTTCATGAGTTCTACCTGATTTTCTTCCAGAAAGTTACTATTTCTCTTTTAATATTTAGATCTTTAATCCCCATCAATCTTAGTTTAGTGCATGGTGACAGATATAAGTCTAGATTTAATCTTTGGCAGGTTGAAATCCAGTTTTTCCAACACCATTTATTAAAAAGGCTAGCTTTCCTCCAGTTAGGATGGTTGACTCCTTTGTCAAAGATCAGGTGGCTGAGTATGTCTGGAGTAGTGTCTGGATCTTCTAATCTATTCCACTAATCCTCAGGTCTGTTTCTTTGCCAGTACCATGCTGTTTTTATCACAGTAGCTTTGTACTATATTTTCAAGTTGGGGATTGTGATACCCCCTGCCATGTTTCTGTTGCCTAGAATTGCTCTTGCTATTCTAGGTCTCATCTGGTTCCAAATGAATTTTTGGACTGTTTTCTCTAGTTCTGTGAAATATACTGTTGAAATTTCAATCAGCATTGGATTAAATCTATATAGCAGTTTTGGAAGTATGGCAATTTTCACTATATTTGTTCTTCCTACCCAGAGACAAGGGATGTCTTTCAATTTTCTTATATCTTCTTTGATCTCTTTTTTTAGAGTGCTGTAGTTTTCAGTGTAGAGGTCTTTTGCTTCCTTTCTTAGATTGATTCCCAGATATTTGATTTTTTTGGATGCTATTGTGAATGGAATTGTTTCCCTAGTTTCTCTCTCAGTGAGCCTGTTATTGTGTACAAGAAGGCTATTGTTTTTGAGTGTTGACCTTGTATCCAGCTACTCTACTGAATCTGTCAATTAATTCTAGAAGTCTTTTAGCAGTTTTTTTGGTCTTCTATGTAGAGTATCATATCATCAGGAACTAATCACAGTTTAACTTCATTTCCTATCTTTACTCCTTTCATTTCTTTCTCTTGTTTAATTCATTTGGCTAATGTTTCCAGAACTATATTGACTAGGAGTTGTGATAGTGGACATCCTTGTCTAGTTCCTGATTTTAGCATGAAGGTTTTCAGTTTTTGACCATTTAGTGTGATGTTGGCTGTTGGTTTTTCATAGATAGCCTTAATCAAGTTGAGATAAAGACCTTCTATTCCACTTTTCTGTAAGGTTTTTATCATGTATTGTAGTTGGATTTTGTCAAATGCTTTCTCTGCATCAATTGAAATGATCATATGGTTTTTGTCCTTGACTCTGTTAATATAATGTATTACATTTAATTATTTATGTATGTTGAACCATCCTTGCATTCCTAGGATAAATCTGACTTGGGCAGGGTACATGATCTTTTTGATGATCCTCTGTATTCTGTTTGCCAGTATCTTGTTGAGGATTTTTGCATGTATGTTCATTAGGGAGATTAGCCCATAGTTCCCTTTTTTTGGGGACTTTCCCTGGTTTTGGAATCAAAGTAACACTTGCTTCCAGGAATGAATTTGAAAGTATTGCATTCCTTTCAATTTCATTAAAGAGTTTAAAGAGTAATGGCAATAGTTCTTTCCTAAATGTCTTGTAGAATTTAGCAGTGAAGCCATCTGGACCTGGGCTTTTCTTTCTTGGTAAAATTCTTAATTAAAATTTTAATTACATTTTCAATTTCACTGACTGTAATTGGACTGTTTAGAATTTTTATGTCTTCTTCATTTAACTTTGGCAATTCATATGTATCTAGGAACATCATATGTATCTAGTTAAACATCTATTAAGTCCATTTGTTCAATAGCTTGGTTCCGTTCTAGAATTTTTTGTTAATTTTTTGTCTAGATGATCTGTCTACTTGAGGTAGTGGGGTATTGAGGTCCCCCACTACAATTGTATTAGTGCTTCTTTGGTTTTTCATATCCATTAATATTTGTTTTGTATACTTGGGGGCATTCACATTTGGTGCATATATATTTATGATTGTCATCTGTTCCTCTTAGGCTGTTCCCTTCACAAAGATGTAGTGACTGTCTTTGTCTTCCTTAAATAGTTTTGTTTTGAAATATATTTTTTCTGCAAATAACATTGCTTTCCTTACTTTTTTCCAGGTTTCTGTTGCATGGAGAACAGTTTTCCATCCTTTTACTTTCAGTTTATGAATGTCTTTTTAAATTAGGTGTGTTTCTTGAATACAGCATATTGTTGGATCATGCTTCTTAATCCGTTCTGCCAGTCTATTTCTTTTGATTTGTGAATTGAGGTTATTAACATTAATGGTTATAATTGATAAATATTGACTCATCCTTTTCATGATGTTTTACTGTTGTTGGCTCTTTTACTTTTTTTATTTTTCCCTCCTTTCCCTTTAGTTTCTTCCCTTGCCTGGTGACTTCTCTCTGTTAGGCCTCATGGAATTGTGACCTTCATTGCCTTTTTCTAGGATATTGTTTAGAATTGTTTGGAGTGCTGGTTTGGTGTTCATGAAATTTCTCAGGTGTTCTATGTTGTGGAAGTAGCTAATTTACACACTGATTTTGAAAGATAATTTTTCAGGATTCAACAGTCTATGTTGGAAGTTATTTTCTTTTAGGGTTTGAATTACTTCACTTCATGGTCTCCTTAACTTGAGGGTTTGGGTTCAGAAATCTGCTGTGATTCTGATGGGCTTTACTTTGTATGTGGTTTGTTTCTTTTCTCTGCTTGTAGGATTTTGTTCTTCTGTTGTATTTCTAGGAGCTTGACTATTATATGTCTAGGTGTAGCTTTTTTTTTATGGCTACTTGGTGTTCTATAGGCTTCACTTATCTGTATGTCAAATTCTCTACCTCTGTCTGGGAAGTTTTTTACTATTACTTCTGTGAACAGACTTTTTATGTCATTTGTACTTTCTCCTGCTTTTTTGTGGACTCCTATCAGTCTTATGTTATTCTTCTTTGCATCATCTAGCAGCTGATGGATTGATTTCTAGTGGGCTTTTACTATTTTGAGGAATTCTCTGTTTTCATGGTCACTAACCACAATCCTGTCTTCTATATCTGATATTTTATTTTCACATTCACTCAATCTGCTGTGAATATTTTCAATGGATTTTTTAATATCCTGAATATCTGTTTGAATCTGTTTCATGGATTCCATTTCTTTCCTATGTAGGATGATCATGGTTTCCATTTCTTTCTTATCCTGGGCATTCATAGCTTCCAGTGTGATTTTGAGGTCATCTATGTTTTTTGTCTGTTTCTGTTCTAGAGCCTCTAATCATGTCTTTTATTCTGTTCACCATCTCTATAATTATCTGGGAAATTATTTCTGTTTTGAATTTTTCTAGAGCCTCATTCATCTGTTTCATTACTTCCTGTGATATCAGATCATGGTGTCCAGGTGGTTGATTGATTATCATATTTTTCCTCCTCATTTACAGCAGAATTTGCCTTTGTTGAGCTGGAGGTCTGTGTTTGTGTCCTGCCAAGGTGTCTTCTCATTTTTAATTCTGTTGTTGGTCCTGTTTTTTCCCTTAATTTCTGGGCTGATACTCCAATATTTCTTAGCTTGAGTATTTTTATTACTGGTGTTTAGAGTCCCTGTGGAGTGATTGCTTCTCAGAGATCTCTTCCTGGGATAGCTAGACTTTTTAGGTTTTGAGTCTCTAATGACACTTAGGCAATCTTGTTTTCAGCATACTGGGGAAACAACTGATTAGATCAATCACAACACCTTAGCCCAGTTGATGCAATCAGCAACAAACACAGCTTAGAATATGACAATTTGTGGTAGCAGTTAATCTGTCACCTTTAAGTGTGGGAGCTAGATGAAAATCTACCACTAGCCCAAAATATGTTTGTAGTAAGTAAACCTTTCAATATGGCATATTTACCCTTCAGGATAAGGATTTAGCAGGGGTTGGCATGGAGGGGTAGAGAGATAGAGAGAGAGGGAAAAGTTAGAGGTGAAGCTAGAGGACACAGGAAGATCAAGCAAATTATGGGGATATATTGAAGATGGGAGAAGACAGAGTGAAAGAACAGAGACAAGTACAGAACAAATTGGCAACAATAGGAAAGCTAGGAATTGTATTCATCTTCCTGTAAAAGTGATAGTTGAGAGGATAGAGAGAGAGAAAAAATTCAGAATGGGACAGGAACAGGTACAAAGAGGAAGAGAAATATACAGCCAGAAGTTATAGAGAAAGAGGGAAAAGAAAAGAAAAAAATATATATATACAAACAAACCATCAAACAGAAACAAAGAGGAAGAGAAATATAGAGCCAGAAGTTATATAGAGAAAAATAAAATTTTAAAAAAAAAAAAAAAAATATATATATATATATATATATATATATATATATAAAAACAAACAAACAAACAAAAGTCTCCCTCAGCATATGTCTCAGCTGTCCTGGTAGGTAATGTGGGCAGCAGTGTGCAGGTGTCAGTCGATTAGTCTCAGCAAACCAACTGTAGTCTACTGAAATTCATACTGATTTCTCCCTGCAAGGTCCAACTTGAGGTCCCTGACCTCCTGCAGGATTTTTTTTTTTGTAGGATAAAATTTTGCATGGTTCGACTGCAGGTTCCAGCTGTCCTCCCCCTCTTTTCCACTCTGAGTTTCTATGAGAGGTGCTGATACCACCAACTTAGCAACCACAATGGTCCAGTGTGCTTTTATTGAAGAGTTTTTGTTCACTTTCCCAGTGGGCTTCAATTTTCATTGAGAAGCATCAGAAAGACCTCTCTGTTGTTCACTTCTGCTCTATCTTCTGGGGCTCATTACCATGGCCTTTTTGTTTCCCCTGGCGCCTCTGCTGTGCAGATTCAGATGCCGTGCAGATGCAGTGTGTGTTGTTCACGCCACATGGTCTCTGGCAGGGCACAAGGGCAGCTGGTGTCTGTGTCATGTGGTTTCCAGCAAGGCGCTGGTTTGTGGGATCTTGATTGTCCCATGATTCACAACTGGTGAATTTCCAATTTGCCTCATCCCTAATTTATATGTGCACACCCTGAGGTGTTCCCTCACCTGAATATGCAACTTGTCTCATATTCTGGTCTTGTACTCTGGTCTCCTCTCTTTTCTCATTCTCTGGTCTAGTCAGGCACCAAATGTCATGGCCTGCATGGCTGGAGGGTCCATGGAGGGAGAATAGTGGGGGATGAAGAAAAGACAGACAAAGAGATACAGAAAGGTGAGACCAAGTGGAGCCTTTCTCCTGATGGGAGAAAAGGACTGCCTGGGCACTGCAGTAATTTTATTTACAGTGGTAGAAATAAGGGAAGTGCAGGGGAAGGTGAAAGGGGCTGGTCTGTAACTGGAACTGAGAGAGTAGCTAAGGTCTGCAGAACATCATGCTTTGATGGTTTCATGGGGAATAGATGGGCAGGAAGGCACATCTATGGTTGACCACTCCCCACATAACACTAAATTTCCTGACTTTATATATAGGATATTTCTGGCTCATTCCAGAATATTGAGTTACTAATGACTGCCTACACACTCTTCAAAAGAAAATTAAAAGCATAGGATGAAACAAGGCTCTTGGCCATAATTAAGAAAAAACACCAAGAGCTCACTAAGATGGCTTAAGACTGTCTTGTACCTGCATGTTTTACATAGGTGAGTTCTTACAGTTTAACACCAGGTACACAGAGATGAAGGATCTCAAAATCAAAAGCTTTATGAGATGTACTAGTCCTTCACATTGGCTTCAGATAATCACACCATGTAACTTCAAAGCTAAGCTCCACCATAAAAGCCCAAGTACTGACTAGCCTAAAGATAATATCAGGCATACCTATATGGGGTAAGTGTTGATGAAAATGGGTGTGGATTGCTTAGATATCTTCAGGAATTCTCTTGCTAGTGTTCTTACTGGAAACTCTAAGGGTTGGTAGACAATGCATGAATCTTGAACCTGTAAGTGTTAAAAGTCCATCTCTAACCTGATAAATTTCTCAGTAGAATGGCAGCAGTTTATCTTACATGTGTGATGGTTTCATGTCTTTACATTCAGGAGGGGAATCAAAGATGAAGGTCACTGATTCAAAACACGTATTTCCCACTTATAGAACAGTTAATTTTGCCAAGGGGCCTATAAATTCATGCCAAAATGATAGAATTCTAGAACCATGATCCCTGAAGAGTAACACACAGAACAATGCTTCCCATCAAAGGCAGAAATATTGAAACCAATAGATCAGAATTCAAACAGAAAATCAATGAATTTAAGAAAATAGTACTAGCAAATAGGATAGAATTCCAAAATACAAAAAAGAATCAAGTAAAAATATGATGTTTAAATAGCATTGTATTTGAAATTAAGTATTTGGTTGGATAGATGAATGGATATAGATATATGAAAAATTACAGGATGGATATCGATGAAAAATAAATTATCAGAAAGTTCCAGTGGTAATTTTTGTAGATAAATAACAGACAGAAAATATAGAAAAATACATTGAGAAGTAATGTGCATATAATCAGATGATTCAACAAAGGAAAAATATTTTTAAAAATTAGATAAGACATTTTAAATATTAACATACAAGTTTTGCAGAATCACAGAAACAAAATTTTTATACAAATTTGAATTATGAAAGAAAAACAAAGAAATTAAATCTTTTTAAACAAATGAAAATCAAATTTATCTTAAAATTCATATTATCTCTAGATATTGAGTTAATATTTGTAAATCTTTGAAGAAAAATATCTTGAGTATTATGACACCCAAGAAATATTTAATATATATATAAAACACAATAGAAATATTATCACGGCTAATTAACCTGAAAATGGTTTGCAGATCAAATTGGACTCAAAACATTATGACAATAAATGAAAGACAGATTTTTCTAATGACATGGGAAGCAAGAATAATATCCTAATAAATTAAAGCTTATTGTTGTCATATAAAAACAACAATTAAAATGATTAGGCAAAGAATAAAGTATAAGCAAAATAAACAGAGTATTGGGGACAATATTTACAAAATGGAGGAGAGACAGCCAAAAGCAGCCCCCAAAATAGTTTATTTTCTTACCCTCGTTATACTTACCTTTAAAATGTTACATTTGGTTTTGTTTGTATTATCTTTACTGGAGAATACAAAACACATTACTGTATTATTATATATTAAATTCACAATTATTTTAATTTTTTCCTACTATTTTCTACTTAAGTGAAAAAGAATCAAAATAAATAGTATCTGTTCTACTGTTCCACAGGCAAGATAATAAGCAAAACTCTAGGAGTATTATCATCAGCTGTTTTTCTTTTCCTGTAACTATTCTCAAACTGTATGCGATCTTCAGAAGCTATTTGGGCAAATCATCAGTCACTACCCATGAATCTTTCATAATGTGAAGGTAGAGCCAGAATCTGGATTCCTAAGGCCTCCTACAAAGTGCTCCTCTGGTCACTTAGCATCAGATTAATTTAGATACAAGTTCTACTTTCCTCAAACTATAAAATGATAGTTAACTGTCTGGCTGCTTTCCATCATTATTGTAATATTTGTGACTTTGTTTTACTTTTAAACTAAAAAGAGGTGCAAATTATGTGCCCTTAAAACACTTTCAATTCCAATTTCACAGCACACATTAAAGATAATCTTATTATGCATTGCTTCTATCTTCCTAAGTGACTAAGAAATAACTTTGTTTTATTAGAAAAATATTATTCCTGAAATATCTGGTTTCTTCAAAAACTGGTTACCTTTAGAGTCCTTAAAAACAGTCACTATTAAAAATTAGGTCTAAATTTTAATCATCAAAAGAAAATGTGAATCCTCAATGTAAATTTAAAAAGACGATAAAGAAGCACATATACATACAGTTAAATGCAAGGAAATGAATGGATGAAATGAAAGGAAAGAAAAGTTAAGGAAATGATAGGAAAGAATGAGATATGGAAAGAGAAAAAAAGAAATGTGAATATTACCAGTTTTGAGTAAGATTGTTTGTCTAAGAAGTGATAGAGATGAGACATAAATGAATGACTCACACCTGTAATTCAGCACTCCAGAGGCTGAGGCAGGATGATAGCCATGAGTTAGAAGCCAGCCTGGGCTACACAGCAAAAAAAAAAAAAAAAAAAAAAAAAAAAAAAAAATCTAAATTGTCCCACAAAACTAGTCTCAGAAGAACAACAGTTTTTTGAGTATTTCATCTGGTAGCCATTTGCCTAGGTTATTGACATTTATATTCTTAATAACCCATAATTGCTTCTAAGCAATAGCTCATAAACATACTACACTTAACTGGGTGCTGCACCATTATTGTTCTACATGGTCTATCAACATTCATTGTTTCTATAAAACTCTATTAATTTTTCTTTGTCACATGGATTTTCCACTTTTCTATTTACTTCATTTAGTACCTTGATATCAGTTCATTCTCAGCATACTTAGCTTTGAATAAATACTGAAGCAACTATAAAACATCCCCACCTTGCTTTATTTTGAAGAAACCAATTCACATATGATTCACTGAGTTCATCACCATTAGTCCCTTGGTTCGAAATTGAATTGTTGGTCACTTATCTTTACATATCATCTGTCATATCATCTAATAGAGTAATGTATACACACATGTGTTTAGGTAGACACATCCAAACATACTATTTATATCTCTATCTGCTTTTCTAGCTAGTATATAAGTAAAATATGACTGGGCATGATCAAACACCAGACATAGCTTTAGGTATCTGAAATATGAATAGGAACAACTCAGGCATGTTATCCTCAGGAGCTAATTAGTAATCCAGGGGAAGATAGTTTATAATCAAGAACAAATGAATACATAAATGGGGTAAAGTTATGGAAGTTAAAAATCCAGGAGCTGCATTACAGAAGTTGATCAAGAAAATATGATAGGAAGAGATAATACTTGAGAATAAACCTATTTTTAAATTATTAAAAATTTCTAATTTTTTGGAAGATGATTAGAAAGATATATGCTGTGGGTCTGCAGGCAAAACAACTCCAAGAATCAGGGAAGAGAAGAATCCATTTTTCTGGTTCAGTCTGTACCATTGACTGTATGAGTAGAATTAGTTTTAAAGGGTATGGTGCCATGGCTTAAAGTCATGAAACAGGAAAATTAATTATTCCTAATGAATGTCTCGAATAAATTATACATTAAAGAAAAGATTTGGGGGAAGCTGTTGCCATAGAGAATAGGAACTACCAGGAACTCAAGGAATTTAGGTCAGATTGGCCACTTCTAAAAAATATAGACTTTGAAAGTATTATGGATTTAGGCCTGGAGACATTTTATATTTGTGCTGTAAACACTGAAATAAACCTCTATTATTTATAGCTGCAAAGATATTATCCTAGACTCCAATGTGTGATTTGTTCTTACTCATGAGTAAATATTATGAATTTTACTCACCTTACTACATGCTTAATGTTATATGGCATACTCTTAAAGAAAGCAAAACAGAATGGGATTTTAAAAATTAGAATCATGTAAATGAGAAATTCAGAAAACATGGTGCAACTGTATACTACAACTCATTCTCTTATCACTTATAGATAGCCAATCTTAGTTGATCAGGTATTTCTGCCTTTCTAGAAGTTCTTTTATCTATGTTTACATAAACAAAAGGCTTTTGTTTAATTGGCTGGAAGTTTATCCTTGGCATCAATAATCTTTACAAGCTCCATAGGTAATAATTTGCAGCTAGGATTGAGATATACTGACTCAGAGAGAGCTTCTGTTTTTGTTTTTGTTTTTGTTTTTTCCTTAATGAGCAAATTGGAACAGCTGGGAGTGATTTTAATTGCTTGCTTGTTTGCTTGGCTGACTGAAAACGAATTCACCTATGGCACCAAGTAAATTAAGTCAAGATGCAAAACAGTCTTTGATATTAGCAAATAAAATAATCCAAAGATTCTGGGGGGATGGGAATGCTGTAATGACTAACATATATGACATGTTCAATGGATACTAAAATTTTTAACTTTTTGCATGCCATTGGATGTTCTCTTGTAAAATTGATTAATAAGGTTACTTTTGTCATAAGATTATTGAGAAAATTGGTTATGTTTTAGAACTAAAATGTCCTCCAAAGTCTCACATTTGGAGGTCGGGACTATTTAGAAGGCCACTGGGGTTGTGACTTGGAAAGGCATAGAATTCTCATCCACAGCTTCTCCTTCTCTGTGTCATTGCCATGTCTTTTCACAGCTTTCCTCTAACATGTCTTCCACCATGCCATTTCCATTCTGGAGTCAGCCCAGCATGGATTGAACACACTGAAACTATGAGCCAACATAAACTTTTTCTCCTTTAAGTTGGAAATCTCCAATATTTTGTCCCAGCAATGGGAAAGTGACTAATACAGAATTAAATGCATTAATGCCATCAAAGAATTAAGAAAATTGTCTGATACATATTTAGCTGTATATATAAAATTATTGGCTTTAATCATGCTGATGTTCATAAAGGTAATGATGACAAAACCAAGGGGAAAAGTGGGCAACTTTTATCAAGACCATAAGAAAAACACTGAGAAACATGTAATTATGACAGTTTATGGAGAAGCTCTCTAGGTAATGGGAACTAAAGGTAAGTACGTCTAATACAAAACATGATGGACATTATTTTTTGTTTTGGGCTAATTGTTCATAAAGTAAATGAAAATATAATTGAATACCTTCTAATAGTCCTACTGAATTATTCTGAAAATTGGGTATGAATATGAGATCTGTCTTTAAGCCAGCCTGGCAGAAAATCATGATGACTAACTACTACACAGTTCCCACATCTTATAATAACTCACTGATCAAAAATTACTTCAATGCTGGTTACTTGGGGCTATTTACTAGTTTCATTGTGAATTATGGAACGAAAATCCCCCAAGATTTCTTGGATGTTTTTATTGATATCTAGAGGATTAAATGTTGGTACTTGCTACATTCCACTGGTTAAAATGAAAGTTTATGGCAGTTGGGCCCAATTGAATGGAATATCAATCAAGGTTTGTTTTTTTTTTTCTTGGTACTGAGGAATGAACCTATGTCCACTGCATTGAGCTTTATCCCCAGCTTTTTTATTTTATACTTTGAGATCAGTTCTCACTAAGGCTCTAAGATGCTTGACCTGGACTCAAACATGCAATTCTGCTTCAGCTTCTCAGAGTGCTGGATTACAGGTGCCCTAATCACCCTTGCTTTAATAACTCTCAAATACATGTTTGGAATATTTAGCCCCAGCAAAGGATTGTTTGTGCTTTTATTTTCCTGATTCCTTTAAAAATGTTTGTTTGTAAATGACAAGGCAGGAAGAAGATTCTGGATTGGTTGATAGAAAAAGTTATGAGAAGAACTACCCCAAAATTACCTTCCTGCATGAATGTGGAGTATGACAATATTTACATATATGAATTATTTCTAGAAGATCCTTAGCAAAGAGGAACAAAATGACCTCTCTGTGGATGCTCACCAGATTTCTGCCAATTATCATGGTATTGCTCAGTAAAGTCAGTAACAGCATGAATAGAATGTGCACTGGCGTGGACTGTATGAATTGAAAGATTTCTGCTTCCTCATCTAGGGTGAGCCTGGTGAAAGTGGCTATGACCTTTACATGTAAATAACACTACAGCAGCAGTGAACAAATCAGAATAGGTAATGCAGTGCCATATTCCTCCACAAGGCAGTGACACATTGATCATTTTGGACAATTACAACTATGAAAAATTTTAAATTTTTATCATATCATGTGAGATACTTGACACATTATGATGATATCGCACACTGCAGTACTACTTAAAAAGAAAGTGGGCTGGGGGTGGTGACACACACCTGTAATCCCAGAATTTGGGTGGCTGAGGCAGGAGGGTTGCAATGAGTTTGAGGGCAGCCTGGATTACATAGTGAGTTCAAGCCCAGCCTGAACTACATAGCAAGACCCTTTCTCCAAAAAGAAAGAAAAGAATGAAAGTAACTGCAATGAAAGAAGTAAGGCGATAGGTTATGCTCATGGATTAAACTACTTATTTTATATTTCAGGAGACCCAGATGAAGTTAACTCATGAATTATATGGGACACTCTGTTTGGGATTGCTTCAGTGTTTGACATGCAGTTCAAGATGAATTACATGCGCTGAACAAATTGCTACAGCTTTACCAACATCCCAAACATGTGGATATAGAACACAAATTGTAGAAAGCATCAGTGATACATTCCATGATTTTTCTCTAATTATTCCTTTTCAACATTATTGTATTCTCTACCACCATCTAAGGTCATTGTTGAGTTAGCTTTAGTGATGAAAAAAATAATGCCTCTTTCTAGAGACAATATTATTACTATAAATTTGAAAATTGAGATTCTACCTGTTTCTTTTGGGTCTCTGGTCTCTTTAATTTACATATCTCAGGGGATTGGTTCCAACAAAAAATCAGGCACAATGACAAAAACACAAGCAGAAAGAAATCTAGATGTAACAAAAGGGAAGTTTTTCTTTATTCTGCTAATGACCAGGATAAAATTTTATGGGAACCTCCTCATCGATACCCTGACTTTAACAACAGTATAATTTACTCATGTGATTATTATTTCTGTTGCCCCTCATTATTTTTTGAAATCTAGGTTTCCACCATGCATCAGGAACTTTTACCTATAGGAATATTTTGGACATTTCTCATGTGAGTTTATTTATCTTTCTGCCTGTAAGATTGGATTGGCTGTTCATTGTAATACGAGATTTTTGGTCATATGTGAATTTGTACAGTTGTGATATATCCAAAATCCTTACTTTCAATTTTTCAAAAAAATGTAGGCTTGACATATTTTTAAAATCTTGAGATATTGGCTTTGCCCTCAGCTCTTGGAAAGTAATGTGTAAATTGGAAGGTCCTGCTCATAACAGTATTTGGTTGATGTGAGGACCTTGGGACATGCTTAGTAGTCTAATAATATATTATTATTATGGGAGTGTTGAGTCATGCAGTATCTGCTTAACCTGTGGAAAGGCTGGAGAATGAAAAAGCTGAGGGAAAGTTACACATGTCCCCATGAACAAATTCTAGCTGTCTCTGTGCACAAGGCTGCTGAATCAGCAATCCTGGTCAGCAATACTATGCATATATTACTGCATTTCATTGATGGGAATCTAGCATTTCAAGTCCTCCAGGAGCGGGCATTTCCAAGTAGATCTCTTTCTAGATGATTTTCACCTGTGTCTTTTCTTTATTTGTTGTAATAATCCACGATGTACAAATTATAACAACTATCAGTGAGTTTTGTGTGTTCTTCTAACAAATTATTAAAAGCTGAATGTCATGTAAAGGACTCCTATACTTGTAAAAGGTGTCAGAAATGAGGACACTTGGTAGAATGTGCTTAAACATTATAATGATCTTGTTTCAATTTGCATGTTTCTGACAAAAAGTTGTTGTCTATTTTAATCACTTTCCTGATCACTGGGACAAAATACCTGACACTCACAACTCAAAAGAGAAGAGGTTTATTGTGACCTATTTTTTCACAAGTCTCAATCTTTTATGGTTAGCCTAGTCCATGTTAGAAAAGGCATGGTGGAAGCGCCTAGCAACATTGCTAAAAACTTCTCATGTTATGGCACCCAGAAACCAGAGAGTGAAAGTAGGAGCTAGGGAGAGAAAAATAGTCTTTTGGGTCATGCTCAGAATACACATATAACCAGGTCCCACTTCCTAACAGCATGTCAAATGTAGCACACCTATAATCCAATCAACTTCCACAAGTCCCATCTCTTGAGCGAAAGAGGCTTTGAGTGGCCATTTCAGATCTAAACTGTAGTATTCCACCTATGCTGATCAAGAGACACATTTGAACTCTCTTTAAACAACATGCATTTAGTTCATCTCTAGGAGTAACCAAATCTTAATACTTTCAGCACTGCTGAAAATTTCCAGTCTAAAAAGTCTTTTCAGAGTCAATATAAACCCTTATTTTATTCCCTGTAAAAATCAAAAAGAAACTTAAACTCATCCAATATATAGTTGCTCAATGTAAACATTCCAAAATGGAGGAATAGGGGAGAAGAAAGAAAAGGAATCAAATTAAGACCAAAAATCACCACTGCAAATATTATATTTTGTAGGTCTGCACCCAACACTTTGGGCAAAGATGTCAGTTCCGAAGTGTTTGGGCAGGCCCACCCCAAGACACTGCTAGATATTGTCCTCATGGCTTCCTCTTAGGGTGTATTTGCTCACTGCCTGCAGCATTTCTCAGCAGATGTTCCACATTTCTGGTTTCTCCATCTTCCTAGGGTTTCTAGTGCACTTTTGACTTCATTCTCACAGCTTCACACATTTTCTGCTCAGTGCCACACAGACTGGAAAGGCATGGTAGAATGGCCTACTAGAGGAAAACTGCTCATGTCAACTCAACCAGGAAGCAGAGAGAGAAGGGAGGACCTGGGGAGGGAAATATATCCTTCTGGGTCATGCCCCCAGGGATCTATCCATCTTGAAGCAGGCACCACCTCCTAAAAGCAAATTAGACTAAGTTATGTAAGTTAGGTATGTTGAATGATAACACAAATAATTAATATTCTTGTGTTTTTAACATAGTTTTTCTCACTGTATTTCATAATACTTTTTAATTGCTATGTATTTGAGTTCACTACTTTTTTTTATTCATTGTCTGCTTACACCCTGCTCATTTTTTATTTCCTACAGTGAAGTTTTTATTTCTAAAAATTTTGCTTTGGTCTTTTTTATGTGCTCCTTTCTCTATATAATCATATTTTTTCCTTCTAACTTCTCTAATATAAACAATGACCTAATAACTATTTCACTTTGGGAATAATTTAATTCATTTTTTTCTTTCTTATTACATTATAATTTCTGCTTTTTTGGATGACTAGTAAATTTTGCTTTCATGTTGTACAATGAAATTTGACTTATTGGTTACTAGTTATTTTGCATTCAAACAACTGAGTTTTGGATTTGGATTCAGAAATTTTATTATGAATAAATTTGAGCATTTTACTTCTTGTTTATATGCCTTCGTTAGGTTGTACAAAAGCACTGAAGCATTTAGTGTAGAATAATTTTACCTCATTATTGAGGCAAAAGCTTTTGAGTAATCAATCTGTATTCCATAACATATGAGGATTTTCATATTGACTATAGGGAACAGAAACTAGTAAAGGTACTTTGTAATACAAAGAAAAGTACTGCAAATCAATATCCACCTGATTCAAGACACTATGCACATTTCCAGAATTTTTTTTTTTGCAATTCTATACTTTATTGCACAACTTTGCTAATCCTAGAAGTCATGGATTCTCCCAAACTAAGCTTAATTTGTCAAAGTGAAGGAACACCCTCTTTCCCCTATGCCACACTCAGGAGATACTTTCTAAGCAGAATGGCTGAATATTTATATTGCTCACTTCATTTTATTTGCATGATTTAGAGGAAATTATCTTTTGTTGCCTAATATACAGCATATTGAAATGTGGATTTGGTACAATTTATGGGGCTTTTTTGTAGTTTTTTTTCTAGTGGGAGAATTAATCCAGCCCTTGTTATTTCATATTGACTATAAACAAAATTCTGCAGTTTCATGTTTACTTTTGTGTACAATTTGGTACTTATTTTAATGATGAGCCAAAAATTAGTTATGTAGCTTACTTAAGATCATAAGTCTTAGGTAATAAGAATTTTAAATCTAGAACATCATTAATATCCAAATTTGTAATATTTTCTTTTGAAAGACTGTGACAAGTTTTACAGGTATTGTTAAAAATCAAAGGTTACTAACTGTGGGGAAATTGTAGAATTCAGCTAACTAGTTGTAAGAATAGATCACAAGAAGTTTGTTAACTAAGAAAATTAAGTAGTTTCTGGGAAATTCCACAAGTCTGTTTGTTAAAAGAATGCCAGAAAACTTTAAGAGACTTTATAAAAGTCTCATGGGAGAAAAACAGGTTTTCCTAGTTTTCTTATTTATCATTTTCTGGGCTCAGAGGACTGCGACCCAATGACTCTACAGGTAGCGAGAGAGATACAACTCACTATGCACATTTGTGATGTTTGTGGTGGGCGGGTGGGCTTGATTTTGGCTAGAGTTGTCCTGCTTTCTTGATACTATCTGATAAGAAGAAGGCTGCAGTGTGCCCTTTGATGTATGGGATTGGTGAACAGACACAGGGGACTTTTGAATTCGCCTGTAGCTTTTATGAGTCATTTAAAGTCATTTGTCACCAGAGGTTAAAATCAGAAAGATGATAGCCAGAATAACTAAGCTGCTTTCCTACACGTATAAAAGCCTTGCTTCTTTCCTTTGTGACTGTCGAACAGTGTCAGAGGAATTAAACTGCTGTTCGTCCCCCAGGCTGTTTCCTTTTTTTTCTTTAAAAGTTGGTGCTTTCTGGGGTTCCAGGTCTCCCTCCAGAGAGACCAACAACAACTAACACACATGGTTTTCTTTTCACTGTATTATATCATGTTTACTCCTTGAAACAATGTTACTAATACTCATACTGATACTATAAAAACATTTCCCAGATATGCAATGTACATTACAAAAATTTCTCAATGTCACTGGCTGAAATGTGCCTATTATTTATGAGAGGCAGACTGCTCATTTATTCTCAAAATTTACTAATATATCTATTGTAATCGTCATGACATAAAATTGTTTTCACTGGAAGTCAGTTTAAATTACATAACAAGAATATTCTATCAACTCTTTATCAGTTTGTCAGTCTGATAGATGAAATAGTATCCAGGCTAGGAAGCAAATATTAGGTAAGCAGGACATTTGTAAGAATGAAACTGATAATTATACTTCTTTCACACAGATGTAATTGAATAAATCTAATTGCCTCTTCTGCTTAACTTTAATGCTAAGTTTCAAGTTGTATGGACAGGAAAGCAACATTAAAAGAATTATCCTAGTGTTGCTTTCTTTTTCATACAATGGTTTGAGCTTAGGAAATCAAGTTAAATGGAAAAGGCTCTGTACTTGATTTTCAATTATAGCAAAGGCAGGGAGCCACAATTATCCCTTTCATTACCATGATGGTCTCCACTGATGCCTGAGCAAAACCTCTTCACTGTTGTTATTGGATGCTGCTATGACTTCAAAGTGAATAGCATTCAAAAATCAAAGGTTAAAAGTAGGGAGTAGAATTAAAGTGATGTACATCCAAAGATGTAAAAAGTGCATTAAAAAGAAGAAATAGTGAAAATATTTTATCTTCTAAATTGATTTCTAGAAGTTCAGGAAGGAACAGAGTAGCTAGGAGAAATTTAGTTAATGTTTATTCCAATTATTAATTGTGATATTGAAATTTGGCCATGTAAATTTTTAAAATATTCATATAATGAATATGTGTCTATTTCATTTAAAATATACTTATCAATTCTACATCTTGATAAAATGTCATATTAGCATTCTTCGTTTGAAAATCTCTCATTGTAAATAAAAAAATTATCACGTACCTCTTTTAGTCAATACATTGCCATAACTAAATAGCATAGAATGGGTGTTTTAAACAAAAACTTTATTTCTCACAGTCTTAAAGACTGGAATTATGAAATAATGATACTGGCATGATCAATTTCCTGCTACTCTCTTTTGCTTTCTAGAATATTGACATCTTGTATTTCAGTGGGGAAAAAAAGAAAAGGAATTCTTGCCTCTTCACTCATATAAAATGGCACTAATCAGTTCACAAAGGTTCCACCAAATATCTTCATAGATTTCAAATAGTTCCATCTCTAAATACCACCACCATGAGAATTTTGGTTTTTAGGTATGCATTTTGAAGGAACATAAATGTTTGTTCCATAGCAATTCTTTTTTGTTGTTGCTGTTACCGGGAATCAAACTCAGTACTTCGTGCTTGCCAGGTAGGGGCTGTGCCGCTGAGCTAAATTCCCGGCCCAGCAATTCTTGATAATAACACTGCTGCTCAAAATTAGATCAACTGCTAATCAAACTCTTATTTGTTAATGTCCCACAGAGGTAGACAACTTTAGTAAAAAGCTTTTAAAGATAAGTATCAACTCTTGTATATTTCTTTCCTAAGAAATCTGATAATTATTTATCTGGCCTGTCTGTTTATTATACTGGCTTGAAGAGAGCTAAACAGCATAGAATTACAACACACACACACACACACACACACAGACATCTGTGTGCATCTACACATCCATCCAAATACCTCATGCATCTATAGAAATAACTCAGAAATATACATCTATACATGCGTGCATTTGTACTAATTTACTCTAAAAAAAGGCTTTCAAACTACCAAAGATTTCTTAGTACATTATCCTTGTACAAAGAACAGATTTTACTAAGTGTTTGTTGTCCTTTGTTTGCTTGCTTTGCTGCCATCTTCCTCCCATGAACTGTTTCTCCTCTGCAATGTTTGTCTGCCATGCCACCTGTCCTTAGAGATAGCTGACTATGGACTGAAACTTCTACAAACTGTGAGTCATATAAACCTTTTCTCTCTTAACTTTGTCAGGTATTTTGTCTCAGCAACAAGAAAATAACTAAGGCATGAAATGATAAGGTCATAGTTCAATGTGGTGTTAGGAGGAAGCACCTGATTAAAGAAAGTAAGTCACTAAACCTGTGACCTACAAAGGCATACTATTGTCACTAGTCCTTTTCTTTCTCTCTCTCTGGCTCTTTTTATGGATCAGTTTGCCATGAGGTAAAGAGCTTTCCTCTACTAGGCTTTGCTGCTATGCTGTTAATGAATTGGGGTGAGACAAACACAGATTGAAAAACCTAAAACCATTTTTTAAGGCAGACCATGGTGATGCATGCCTGTAATACCAGCACTGACAGAGGATGAGGGAGGAGGATCTCAGTTCTTAGTTCTGTCTGGGTAATTTAGAGAGACTGTCTCAATAAAAAAATGAAAAAGGGGAGAGGATGTGGCTCAGTAAGAAGTCACCCTGGTTTGGATCCCCAGTACCACACACACACACACACACAAACACACCATTTATGTCAATTACTTTGTCCCAACAACAAAAATGTGACAAATATGGTTACATTTTTTAAAAAAATTCTGAGCTCTTATCACTTATGTGTTTTAATAAGGTTTGTCTCTTACTATGCCGCTACTTTTAAATTTTCACTATCATTTGCATATATAATACATATAAGGTTCTGTTTCAAAATTATTTTCAGCATCATTGACTATCTCCAATCATTTCTATAAATAACTTATTCAACTTAGTCAAACAACTTATTCAAAATAATTAGTTATTTTCAATCTTTCAAGTTCATATTACTATATTTTTATGGCAACATTAGATGTTAATGTTCATTAGCGCTTTTTGTTAATAATATTAAATTTCCTATATAAAACACTGAGTTATTTAATAGTACAATGGAGGTAAAAAAGGAACTGTTGCATTAAGCCTTTGTGAGGCTTAAAAGTTTAGAAAAATGTAACCATAGATCAAGTAACCAATAAATGTAGCCTATTGAATTGGTACCTTGGTTCACAAACTTAATTTGTTCCAAGAGGGCAGTGTTCATGTTCGTCATCCTCTGGCAGAGTTTGGAGAGGAAGAAAAATTTTGCCAAATGCTTCTGTTTGCAAACCAAATTGTTCATGAACTCAATTGATCTCAAACAGAAGCATTCATGACCCAAGGTACCACTGTATAATTATTATGAATAATCAAGTAGCCTTAGGATAATGCTGTATAAATATTTTGATTCTGAGATAGTGAAGTAATCCCAAGTGTAAATTCTATAATGAAAAGCCACAAAAAGGAGAAGAAAATTAAATTTCCTCTTGAATTTTCAAGCCTATACATTCAATTTTCTAGTGTTTTATCTGATCATTTCAGTGACGTATATGGCACAGATAATTTTTTAAATATGAAGGAAATGATGGGCAATGAATTGAAAATTCATTGTATCTGTCATGAATTTTTACTGATTACCTCCATTGTTTTCTTAAACCCTAAACAGATGAGTCTCCCATTAGAGCTATTAGTGAGTATTCATTACACTTTATGGTGGTGTTCCCAAGGTGAACTCCAGACCAGCAGCTCTAGCTTCCCAGGTAAGAAACAAAGGCCCCTGGAGGAAACTTATTCTTAACATTTCTGAGTTGTGATTGTTTTTCCACTTTATTTATATCCACTGATTTTCTCTCTGCTTTGGGAGAATTGAACAGCAATTTTTCTCACTGGGGCAATTAGCCTCTCATTAATTTCATTTCCACTGAAATGTCACATTAAAAAGGCTTCTTTAACCATTAAAATAACCATAACTGGCATCTATGTTTTTTCTTGAAAAAAGACATCTTACTCTCTCTGGAATGTCATCATTATTACTTTTACAAATTTTGTTAGAGGACCTAGCATCAAGGTTTCCATCATAAATTCACAACAAGCCTTATTTGGGCTAGAATAACCTGTAAAAGTGGTAGCTTATTTTCAACCCTGTAATATTTCATTGAGACAGCATAAATTTATACTCCTTTTCCAGGCAACATAAAAATTATCTTGTATACTGGTGACTTTTAAAGTTTCTATCCTGGAAGAAGAAACAGAGAAAAAGAATATATTTCTTAGTAAGAAAAAGTCATATAACAGAATTTATAGCAAAATATCATAATTCCTACACTATACCCTTTGTGAACAAGTTATGTTCATAGTTTTATTGCTCTGGTTATGAGCATGAAGTATAGCCATGGTCTGAAGTGCAAAATACTAACACTAAGTAAATACATCTGTTTTTGGTTGGCAACACTTTCTGTTTTGTATCTTGCTCTAAGTTAATTACTATTTTTATTAGGACTCTGAGTTTGTATGTACTATGAAATCAACTAAAAGATTTAAGCCCTAAATCTGATACTTTTAATTCTAATAGTTTTAGTAGAATTCTGGTATTCCACATATTGTTTGCTAATTGAATGATCTAAATGTTCTGTGGAGTAATGAAGAATATAGAAAAATCTGGTGTTATATCATTATTCTTTAGCATTTATATTTGAGCAGATTTTTTCTTAGCTTTTTAAAAATACTTCAAAATGAAAATAGCCATCTTCTAATATAAATAATTTCAACAATACTTAAAGCATAACCTTTGCTCTCCGATGAATTAATTTTGATTTTTTCTAATTAAATCATATTTTTGAGATATGTTTCTAGGTAATTTAGGAAATAATTTTTACCATTTTCTCCCATGGATGATGAAAGTTTAACCTCCCTATAATTACTTGCTGCATTATATGTCCTACTTTCTAAATAATTGGGTTATATTTGCTGAAATTATTCACTAGAGTATTTCTAAAAATAACAAAAAAATATGGTATTAATTTATATCTGAAAATTTCAAAGCCTTATGTCTGTGAATTATACATTTAATTGTTAAATTTTAATAAACCTAAACTTTTTCTAACATTGTATAGCTGTCCTTCATATTTTATTCTCTCATATAAATAATACATCTTCCATACAAACTGATCTTAGTCAAGGTCACATAATTTGTTTGTGTTATGTCTCCAGTAATAACACAAATGCCCTGCTTGAAACATGGTTATTTATCATGATAATGTGCTTTCTATTCAATCATCCGACAAAAGATAGAGTTAAGCATAACTACCTGGTCCAAATATATCCTCTAAAGTGTGAAAACCATGTTACTAACAGAGGGCTTCTATTTTCTCCTTAAATATACACCACATGTTAAATACCACAATCTGATATTTACAGTGTTAATGGATTAAAATTAGGACTTTTTTGTTCAATTTGTAACAGATGTTGTAATGTATGTACATCTCATTGACTTCTGGCCCCCTTGTGTCTCTCCTTCCAATCCCCACCTGGACAAGATGATGAGATTGCCCACATTCTTTCTTTTGGTGAGAAAGGAAGTTTAAACATATAAATTCTGGCCTGGAGGAAGAACATCACAACAGTTTCACACAGTGTTCACTCAAGCCATTATAAGACCAGTTTAGGAGTCTACTCTAATCTTTATACAAAGCTCATGATATGAGAAATTTTCCTTTGCATATTGAATGTTTATAATACATGTGAGGCAGTACCATTCTCAATATCTAACTAGATTGTTTTGTGGGGATGAGTCAGTCTTCCTTTCTTGGGAAAGAACAACACACATGGCAAGAAAAATGGTTTATTTATCATATTAGATCTTTCCTAGCCATCAGGAAAGTCAGTATACTGCATCCAAAGAACCATAAATATAAATTTCTGCTGGAACACTACAGTTTACAAACCTGATCATCTATGAAACATCTATACATCTCCAGTGAATTGTCTTTATCCATGTAAGAAGTGCAATGTTGGCATATTTTCTAAATTTCTCATTTTAAATAATAGAAGTTAAAAAATGAATAATGAAATACATGTTTTGGTTTTTTTGGTACCAGGGATCAAACTCAGGACCTTGCACTTGTAAGGCAGGTAGTAGAACCACTGAGCTAAATCCCTGGCCCTGAAATATATGACAAAGTAAAGTATTGACTACTGGTCTTAACTGACATTTATATAATACTCTACTCAGTCATATTCTTGAAGATTGTCTGTAAGATATTGAAAATGATAGACCACATGCTAGATTATGGCAAAATTCACAAATTTATTCTAAAAAATCAATATCATACAGTGTTTTTTTAAGTAAAAAGTGATTAAATCTGAAATCAATAACAAAAGATATCAGAAATATACTGATATCTGAAACATTAGCAACACCTTTTAACTTAACTTATAGGCCAAAGAAAAAAAATCATAACATAAAATAACAAAACATCAAAACTATCATGATGTAGCTAAATGAGATTTCAGGAAAATGTATAGCTTTGAAATTTTATGCTAGAAGAATAAAATAAATGATCAATGAATACAGAATAAGCTGAAAAATATGAAACAGATAAAACTAAAACTACATACGAAGTAATAATAAACTCATATAATAAAACTGAAAGTCAAGAACACCTAGAAAATGTTGACGAAACTCAAATTTTTTTCTGAACAAATAAGACTAAATAAATAGACATCTTAAGTGATGTAAATTACCAAAACAAATTGAGGTTATTCAAATAATTTGAAAAGTCCTGTATTTAATGTATATATAAGTGAAATATCTTCTCACCAAGAAAACTGTCCCAAGTGATTTACCTGGTAAATTTCCTCAAATACTTATGGAAAAATATAAGAAAACAAAATACTTTCTTTCAATGTAAATATTTTAAAAATCTATATTTACTTGAAATTTTCTTCATCAGATATGTGGTTATATACAAAGAATTATACACTTTGAGTAATAGACATTTATCCAAAGATTACTTAACATTAAAAGTAAGCAATATAATGTATCATTTTAAGAGATTAAAAATAAAAATCATATAATCTCAGTTGATGTAAGAAAAGTATTCTGCATGATTTCAAAATTAATATCTCAAGAAACATGAAGCAAGATTTAACCTCCTAAGAATGGAAAAAGCATTTTCTGAAAGCCTACAGTTTAACTCATACCTAGTTATAATAAACTAAATGGCTTTCCTTGATTTTTCAGCGATACGTGCACTCTCCAGTTCTGCTCAACCTTCTGCTATAGTTCTTACTCTTTTCACTAAGACAAGAGAAAAAAAATCTATCTATCTATCTATCTATCTATCTATCTATCTATCTATCTATCTACTGTGTGGTTTGGAATCAAAATAATAAAAGCTATTTAGTGAAAAACAACATTATTGCTTACATAAAATTCCTAAAGATTAAGCAAATTACTCACTAGCCCTTCTAAGTTAGGTTAGGAGTAAAAGGTTCCAATGAAAATGTATATGTTACAATATATCCATTAAGTTGGTTAAAATGAAAATTCTTGACAATAACAAGAGTTGGTAATTTGTAGAGTAATTGAACTCTCAACCATTGTTGGTGAGAAATGTAAAATGGCATAACCACTCTGGAAAAGATTTTGTCAGTTTAATGTAAAATTAAATCTATATGCACTTCATAACACAGCAATAGTTTCCCCAGGTGTCTTATTAAAAGAAATTAAAGCATGTGTCTACAGAAAGTGCTTGAGTATAAATGTTAAAATCACCTCTTCTGTAATATCCCCAGACTGAGAGAAGTCTAATGTCCATCAACAAATAAAAGGATAAATATATCTTTGTATGAGTGTATTTATATGGATATAAAAATGGGATACAGTTCAGTAATTAACAGAAATGAACTACCGATACATGAACCAATGTAACATTCAAAATTCATGCTAAATTAATATTAAAAATTCAAACTAAAAAGGTCCCCTTCTGTGGATAACTTCAAGTGACATAAAGAATACAAGATATAATTGGCAGAATTTGATATACTCTCATTTGTTGATTCTTGCTACACAAAATTAGGTAAACATTTAATAAATAATAGTACATCCCAGAGTAGGTGTACTACCCTCTAAGGATATTAAAGAGAGTTTATTTCCATTGTCAAAGTATGAATTCAACCTAACAATATAATACTGTAGTCTCTATCTTTAATAAAACAAATTAACTCATTGACCATATGCAGTTAATAAGGTTAACACACTTTGTTTTCCATAATTTTCTAATATTTTCTAGAGTTATCTTACTGTATTTGCAATCTTGAGTATGAAGGAAAGTGTTGAACATGTTTTAGGTAATATATACATTTACACTGTATCTTTATATAATTAGAAGTAGAACCTCACTTACAAATTACTACTATTCCCTCCTTACTGCTATCATATGTTCCTCAGCCTCTTCAACCCGTCTATTACAAAAATTTCAATGAGCCATTGTTTAATATCAGTAACATCAAAACAACCATATTTTTAACATTTTTGTATAAATTAAAATAATTTTTCATTTTATATAATTTGTTAGCTACCTAAATTATGCTAGTTAATGTCCCAAGTGGTTAGACTGTGTTTGAAAATTTCTTTTTACTTTATGTGTGTTGTCAATATACATATAAAAATGCATAACCACACTCTGTGAATACTATAAACACATGCTCACCTCTCCCCACACACACAAACACATACGCTTGGATGAATGCAAGTTGAGATTAAGTGACTGGAATATAAGGAACACTGAGTCTTAAGTACAATGTAATTAAGAATAATTTTTGTTAGTATTTATAAAATGGAAACTCAAATTCATTTAAATTTTAAGAAAGTAGAAAATAATCAAAATAGGTCTAAAGTAAATAACATATACAGATTAAATTATCTCAATGTATTTTATGCTTATTAGATACAATTCATATACAGAGAAAAAGAATAATATCTATTCATAAGGATATTATTTTGAAAGTTTTTTTAGTACTTTATCATACTTTGTATCCTGATTAGAAAGTTACAGAGAACTGTTTTCATAAGCCAAAATCAGAATGTCAAAATAAACAGAAACAATAACAACTTTGATGTTGATATTAAGTAGATCTGTGCATGTTTTAATTAAAGGCAAGGAATTACATTATGGGTTATGTAAAAAAACTTATGTCTCAAAAGAAATCAACACTTGTTATTCTAAAAAAACCCACTTATCAGAGGAGACCAGTCACAAAAAAGCACAGGTGGATTCTTGGCCTTGAAAATTTTTTCTTTTAGTTCAGTTTTAGTGTCAACATCTATCATAGGTGGTTAATACAATTCCTTTTCATCTCCAAGGACAACAATGAAAAAATTTTTTTTCTGTGTGGTTGCCTGTTGCATGCTCCAAAGAATGCATGGTGTTTATGTGGCCAGGTGTGCACAACAGGAAGGAGTTAAGATGAAGCCATCAGTATGATAACGATCGTGCCTTGATGAGTTCTTGTTATTTTAATACACACCTGCTCCAAGTCAGCAGGATTTGTGAGGAAAATCAGAAATGCGTTGGATATATCCCAAGACACATAAAACAACTGAATTCAATTCTGTCTAGCTGATGTTTGGAAATTTACAGCAGTGCTGACTGGGCTAAATGTCTTTCTTGCAAAATTCGAGAACACAGTGTTGTTTTCGTCAGAGAAAATTGCATAGCAGATCCTTGTTAAAAATGTCTAACATTCTCCCTGCCCTCACCCTTCCTTTCTCTTCAGAGTGCATGCTGGACACTACTGAAGCAGAAATGTGATGGGAGGATATCCCATTATTTACAGTAGACTGATGTTCCTTCACACCTTCACATTAATTATTGGTTAACAAAGTGGTAGCATTTGTATTCCAAACCTTAGTGTTTAAACAAGAAAAGAAAAGTGTCACTCAGTAACAGATCTTACAACACAGGAACTGCTGATTAAGTCCCAAGAACAAAATGAAAATGGAGAAAAATAGCTCATATAGTAACATGTATATATGCATGCAATGCACAGAAAAATAAGTTTAAATGTTGGTATTATAAATTACGTTTGTGTTATTCTTAATCCATTCCATTGTTTATCTAATTTATCCCGATTATTCATTCGTTTTATAATCATCCAAAAGCAATAAAGGTTTATTTATGTTTTGGAGAGAAGTTTTGTGTTGACAATAGGACAACTAGAACCAGTATCATACATATATTTAGAAACTTTAGTTAACATAACCAATTGCTTATTATATTAAAAATTAAATGTTTTCTGCTATATCCCATATTCTGGAGTACAATCTCCATAGGCAAATAGAAAACATGAAAGGACTATATTAATACAGAGTCAAAATACGATTTTGTTCCAAAATCTTCACAGAAATATATCAAATATTTTTCCAAACAATGTTATGATGCTATTTTCAGAAATACACATAATGCAAGACAAAATAAGACAGTGGGGGAGTGACATTAATTAGAAGAAAGAAAGGGTTAAAAAAACAAAGTGAAAATCGGAAGGTAGGTTTCAATATAAAAGGACATAATTTTAGATTAAATTTATATTTTGTATGAGGTGTAAAGTTACCCTTACATTTCTAGCAAAAAATACAAGAAAGAAGAAGTGAAATAATTACATGCTGTAAAATTAAAACAATAACATTAACAACACAAATCAGTTATGGACTCAGAGAATCTCAACTCCTCTCTTGCTAGTAGTCTAAAATAAACTCAGTTTTCTTTGGGGCACATGTATTCAATCAAATATATGTCATGAAAATTATCTAAAAAAATACTTATGACATAAAATGAGTCTGCAATGTTTCTTAAACTACCTAAAGAAAATATTCATTAGGAAAATCCCAGCACATAATTTAGCTTTAGTAACTCCCTTGAGCAAGTTCAGGGAATGGAGGTTAGAAACAACAGATTCATTGTGTTTTGTTGTTATTGTTTTTGTTTTTTATCTTTAAAGTTGAAGTAATAATAAGATATACTTATTAGAGTTGTTCAAAGAATTAAATAACACACTCAGCTATGAATATGGTAAACTAAACAGGAAATATTGATTATTATTATTTATAAAATAATAAGTTGTTTGTAATAGATCATCTAAAAATACAAAGGTGATCAAAATATACATAGATGTTTAAATATATTTATTAAAGTAAAAGACAAATGCAATTAATCCCACCCAAAATATTCCCCCTCATTTCAAACACATTTGTCCCATTGTTCTTGTCACTTTTTGAAGCAGTTCTGGAAATCCACTTTCAAGAATCTCTTTATGAAGTATGGTAAAACACATGCTGAATGATGCCATATGTTAGAAAGGCAGGCTCATAAAAATATGTTAATTTGTCCTCATCTACTTGATTTAACCTTTATTTAACCTGATCTGGCACCCTGAAGATTTCTGGTTCTTCTCTGAAGTCAAAATGATCATGAGAGGCAAATATTTTGAATCAATTCAGGACCTCAAGATATCTATGACAGGGCAACAAAAGACACTCATGAAAGAAGACTTTCAGAACTGCTTCAGAATGTGATAAGAAAGATGGGAAAAGTTCGTTTGAAATATTTTGAGGGAAATTATGGCAATGTGTCTTTTTGCTGGTGTAATCTTTTTAATTTAAAAAGTGACTGTATATTCCAATCACATTTCCCATTATTTCTTTCATTTCTTTCAATATGTATTGTGTGGCACTGGATTAAAGGGGGTACTTGGTGAAATGAGAAGTTAAGTGAGATAATTCTCTCTGATCATTAATGACAAAGCCATGTGCTTTACCAAATAGCTAAACTATCATAGGGGTGAAGTCTAGACCATGAAGTTGAAGATAAGTCTGTTTTCAGATCTATGGTAGAAAATAAGATTAAGACAACTCTCACTGACAGGAACTAAAGTGAAAAAAAAAGTTTGAGTCAGCTAATAAAATGTAGGAGTAAACATCTAGCCTTGATTGCCAGTAAACATGTTCATATTACTTAAGACAAGAAAAATTGAAACAAACAAATGAGAATTTAAATCATAAAATTATATAATGTAATTTATCACGTGTCTACAATTTGATCTATGATGCTTTTTAATGAATCCTCCAAATAAATAAAATTTCTAAGAATGATAGTGATGAAATATTCATTTTGCAACTTCTCACCCACATGTAAAAAAACCTAATAAAATACCTAAGATGTGTATAATGGTAGAAAAATAAAAAGCAAAATACTATGCAAGTTTTTCAGATTCTGGCTAGTACAACATAGTAACCATGGGAAATGATACAAAGTGCTTGTATAGTTATTTGCTAAAAATGATAATATTTTTAATAAAACCATAAAGTATTACTATTAACATGCAAGGTGCCCTATGTTAGTTAAGAGAATAGAAAAGGGGGCCGGGGATTTAGCTCAGTGGTTCCAACGCCTGCCTCACAAGCGCAAGGTCCCAAGTTTGATCCCCAGTACCAAAAAAAAGTTGAGGCACAAGAGAATAGAAAAGGTTTCTATTATTTTTCCCGTTTATTTTTAGGATATCCGGTATCATGACTAATTCTAATTTTAAATAAAAACAAAAAAACCTTGCACTATGGAAAAAAAAAACATGAAAAAAGCCAAAGAAATTATATATCAGCCACAATTCTAGTAATATGCACATAAAAGAACAAATAGGAACTTGCAGATTTGGTGTTTTTTTATACACCTGGTGTCAGACTACTGTTGCCAAAACAAAATAAATCATAATGAAACCAATAGGAAAGTGTCAAATTTCTTAATTTATTAAGAAATAACTTTAAAATAGGAATTTGGCTGCAGTATCATTAAAATATAATGTGCTGCAAGTGTATATATTTTTGAAAATTAGCCCATTTCAAAATTGAATTTTTAAAATCTTATTTTCATCAATATTTTAACACTAAAAATTCTGCTATGCATGTTTGACACGTTTAATATAAAAGAAAACACATTACTCAATTTTTAAAAATTTATATATTAATTGGTACATTTTAGTTATACAATACATTTACATTTATCATTGGGAGTTTGTACCTAAACATGATGTATCTTAGTTCTTATTTTTTCCCCATTACCTGTGCCACCTTCACCCCCTCCATCCTTCCCTATTTACATAGACTTTGTTTCCATTTTTTTTCTTTCACATAATTTTTCCTTCCCTTTCTTCCCTTTCCGCTTCAACTCCTGCCACCCCTCCACCTTTGGACCTTTTCCTATTTCAAATCATCAATTATTCATTTTAATCATTTTCATCCTTATTTACACTTTCAGTTTCTCACATAAGAGACACTATTCGGTATTTACGCATTCGTGTCCTATTTATTTCACTTAAGAGTATGGCCTCAATATGCATCCATTTAGCTATAAATGACTCTAGTTTCTCATTCTTTATGGCTGAGTAGTATTCCATTTTATAAAAAAAACACATCTTCTTTATCCAGTTTCCAGTTGATGGGCACTTGGGCTGTTTCCAAACCTTAGCTATTGCAAACTGTGCCACTATAAACATAGGTGCACGTATATCACTGTGGTATGATTCTCTAATTCTTTGGGGAAGATACCCAGTAGGGAAATAGCTGGGTCAAATGGGACCTCTAGTCCTAGTTCTTTGAGGTATCTCCATACGGATTTCCATAGTGGTCACACCAGTCTGCATTCCCACTAACAATGGAGAAGGGTTCCTTTCTCCCCACACCCCTGCCAGCATTTGTTATTGGTTGATTTCTTGATAGCAGCCATTCTTTGTGGGGTGAGGTGGAATCTCAGTTTTGTTTTCATCTGCATCTCTAGAATGACCAGTGATGTTGAACATTTTTTCATATATTTATTTACTGTTTTTACTCCCTTGCCTGAGAAATGTCTATTCATTTTGGATGCCCATTTTTGAATTGGGTCTTTGCATTTGGGGGGTCTGATTTTTTTCAATTCTTTATATATTCTAGATAGTAGACCTTTGTCTGAGGTACAGCTGCTAAAAATTTCTTCCCATATTGTAGGTTGCCTCTTAGCTCTGTTGGTAGTTTCTCTTGCAGTGCAGAAGCTTTATAATAAGATGAGAGCCCAATTGCTGATTCTTTGTGTTAGCTCCTGCGCTACTGAAGTTTTGTTCATAAAGTCTTCTCCTCTGCCAATGTCATCAAGAGTTCTACCTAACTTATCTTCCAGCAAGTTTACTGTTTCTGTCTTGATATTCAGCTCTTTCATCCACTTCGATCTTAGTTTAGTGCATGGTGATAGGTATGGGTCTAGTTTTAATCTTTGGCAAGTGGAAATCCAGGTTTTCCACCACCATTTATTGTACAGGCTATCTTTTCTTCAGTGAGGGTGATTGGCTCCTTTGTCAAAGATGAGGTGGGAAAGTATGTCTCAAGTTGTTTCTGCATCTTCTAATCTATTCCACTGATCCTCGGGTCTGTTTCCTTGCCAGTACCATGCCATTTTTATCACAGTAGCTTTGTAGTATAGTTTCAAGTTGGGGATTGTGATACCTCCTGCTATGTCTCTGTTGCCCAGAATTGCTTTTGCTCTTCTAGGTTTCTTCTGCTTGCAAATGAACTTTTGGATTGTTTTCTCTAGTTCTGTGAAGTATATTGTTGGAATTTCAATTGGTATTGCATTAAATCTATATAGCAGTTTTGGAAGTGTGGCTATTTTCACTATATTGATTCTTCCCACCCAGGAACAAGGGATATCTTTCCATTTTCTTATATCCTCTTCAATCTCCTTCTTCAGAGTGCTGTAGTTTTCAGTGTAGAGGTCTTTTGCTTCCTTTGTTAGATTGATTCCCAGATATTTCATTTTTTTAGATGCTATTGTAAAAGGGCTTATTTCCCAAATTTTTCTCTCAATGGGTCTCCTATTTGCGTATAAGAAGGCTATTGTTTTTCGAGTGTTGACCTTATATCCAGCTACTCTACTGAATCTGTCAATTAGGTCTAGAAGGCTATTGACTGAGATTTTTGGGTCTTCTATGTAAGGTATCTTATCATCAGCAAATAATGACAGTTTCACTTCTTCCTTTCCTGTCTTTATACCATTTATTTCTTTCTCTTGTCCATTTGCTATGGCTAATGTTTCTAGAGCAATATTGAATAGGAGTGGTGATAGTGGGCATCTTTGTCTTGCTCCTTATTTTAGCATGAATGTTTTCAGTTTTTGACCATTTAGTATGATGTTGGCTGTTGATTTTTCATAGATAGCCTTAATCAGGTTGAGATAAAGATCTTCTATTCCAATTTTATGTAGCGTTTTTATCATGAATGGGTGCTGGATTTTGTCAAATGCCTTTTCTGCATCTATTGAGATGATCATATGGTTTTTATCTTTGACTCTGTTAATATAGTGTATTACATTTATTGATTTACAGATGTTGAACCCTCCTTGCATCCCTGGGAGAAATCTGACTTGGTCAGGGTGTATGATCTTTTTGATGATCCTCTGTGTTCTGTTTGCCAGTATCTTGTTGAGGATTTTTGCATCTATGTTCATTAGGGAGATTGGTCTGTAGTTTTCTTTTTGGGTTGGGTCTTTCCCTGGTTTTGGAATCAAAGTAACACTTGCTTCCAAGAAAGAATTTGGAAGCCTTGCTTCCCTTTCAATTTCCTTGATGAGTTTAAAGAGTAATGGCAATAGTTCTTCTTTAAATGTCGTGTAGAATTCAGCAGTGACGCTATCAGGACCTAGGCTTTTCTTTGTTGGTAAATTTTTTATTACATTTTCAATTTCACTCATTGTAATTGGGGTGTTTAGAATTTGTATATCTTCTTCATTTAACTTTGGCAATTTGTATGTATCTAGGAATCTATCCATTTCTTCTGTGTTTTCCATTTTATTAGAGTACAGGTTCTCAAAGTAGGTATTGATGATCCTCTGAATTTCTGCTGGATCTGTTGTGGCTTCACCTTTTTCATTCTTAATTACATGTATTTGAGCCTTTTTTTTCTCTTTTTTTGATAAGGTTGGCTAAAGGTTTATCAATTTTATTATTCTTTCAAAAAACCAGCTCTTCAATTCATTGATGTTTTTGTATCATTCTCTTAGTCTCCATTGCACTGATTTCTGCTCAGATCTTTATAATTTCCTTTTTTTGTATGAGCTTTGGGTTTGTTATGCTCTTCTTTTTCTAGGAGCTTGAGGTTCTGCATTAGGTTATTTAACTGAGTTTTCTCTGTTGTCCTAATATGGGCATTCACTGCTATGAATTTCTTGTGTAGAACGGCTTTCATTGTGCCCCACAGATTCCTGTATGTTGTACTGGCATAATCATTTACATGTAGAAACTGTCCAATTTCTTCTTTAATTTCCTCTGTGACCCATTGGTTGTTCAAGAGGGTGTCGTTCAATTTCCATGTGTTTGTGGGTGTTTTGTGGTTTCTTATGTTATTGGTCTCCAATTTTATTGCACTATGGTCTGATAATATACAGGGGATAACTTGAATTCTTTTACATTTACTTAGATTTGCCCTATGAGCTAGCATGTGATCTATTTTGGAGAATGACCCATGTGCAGCTGAAAAGAATGTGTATTCTGATTTTGTGGGGTGGAACAATCTATAAACATCTATTAAGTCCATTTGTTCAATAGCTTGGTTCAGCTCTAGAATTTCATTGTTAATTTTTTTCCTAGATGATCTATCTATTTGTTATAGAGGGGTGTTGAGGTCCCCCACTACAATTGTGTTATTGTTTATTTGTTTTTTCATGTCCATTAATATTTGTTTTGTGTAGTTGGGAGCATATGTATTTGGTGCATAAATATTTAGGATTTTCATCTCTTCCTCTTGAATTGTTCCCTTCACAAGGATGTAGTGACCATCTCTGTCTATCTTAATTAGTTCTGGTTTGAAATCTACATTGTCTGCAAATAAGATTGCTACCCCTGCATTTTTGTGGGATCCTGTCCTGTGGAGAAATGTTTTTCATCCTTTTACTTTCAGTCTATGAATTTCTTGAGTTAGATGTGTTTCTTGTATACAGTATATTGCTGGGTTTTGCTTGTTAATCCATTCTGTCAGTCTGTTTCTTTTGGTTGGTGAATTGAGGCCACTTACACTGATAGTTATAATTGAGAGATATTGACTCGTTCTTGCCATGATGTTTTATTGTTGTTGGCTCTTTTCTTATTTTTCCTTGTTTCCCTTCAGTGCCTTATCTTGCGTGGTGTCTTCTCTCTGTTGCCGCTCATGGAGTTGTGAACTTCATTGTCTTTTTCTAGGATATTACTTAAAATTGTTTGGAGTGCTGGTTTGGTGTTCATGAAATTTCTCAGGTATTCTTTGTCATGAAAGTATCTAATTTCCCCATTGATTTTGAAAGATGATTTTTCAGGATACAACAGTCTAGGTTGCAAGTTATTTTCTTTTAGGGTTTGAAATACTTCACTCCAGGCTCTCCTTGATTTGAGAGTTTGTGTTGAGAAATCTGCTGTGATTCTGATGGGCTTTCCTTTGCAGGTGATTTGTTTCTGTTCTCTAACTGCCTATAGAATTTTGTTCTTCTGTTGGGCTTCTGGGATCTTGACTGTTATATGTCTAGATGTAGATTTCTTTTGAATGTGGCTGGGTGGAGTTTCTATATGCCTCACTTATCTGTGTGTCCAATTCTCCACCTCTGTCTGGGAAGTTTTCTACTATTACTTCTGTAAACAGTTTGTTTATGTCAATTGTACTTTCTCCTGTTTTTTCATGGACTCCTATCAGTCTTGTGTTATTCTTCTTTGTATCATCTAGCAGTTGTTGGATTGATTTCTCATGGTCCCTTACTATCTTTAAGAAATCTCTGTTTTCATGGTCCTTAACTGAAATCCTGTCTTCTATATCTGATATTCTGTCTTCAGATTCTCTTAGTCTGCTCTGCATGCTTTCAATGGAGTTTTTAGTCTCCTGAATATCTGATTGAATCTGTTTCTTGGATTCCATTTCTTTCTTATGTTGGGCATTCCTGGCTTCCAACATGTTTCTGATATCATCTATTTTCTTGTCTGTTTCTGCTCCAGATCCTCTAATCATGTCTTTCACTCTACTGAGCATCTCTGTATTTATCTGGGAGATTATTTCTGCTTTGAATTTTTCTAGAGCCTCATGTATCTGCTTTGTTACTTCCTGTGCTATCAGTTCAGGGTGTCCAGGTGGTTGATTATCAGACTTTTCTACCTCATTTCCCCCAGAATTTCCTTTTTGTGGCATGGAAGCCTGCGTTTGTGCCTTGCTTAAATGTCTTCTCATTTTTGTTTTATGTACTGTCCTTGATTTAATTCCTGGATTGATATTTCAAAATTACTTAATGCAGCTATCTTTATTGCTTGTGTTTAAAACCCTTGTGGAATGGTTGCTTTTCAGAGGTGTCTTCCAGATATGGCTTGTGTTTAGGTTTTGAGGCTCTAATGACTCTTAGGCTATTTTATTTTCCTTATACCAGGAAGGAAAACTGATTAGATCAATCACAACATGGTAGGCCAAATGTTACAATCAGCAATACCATAGCATCAAGCACAGCTTAGAAAATGACATTTTGTGGTAGTTATTAACCTATCACATTTAACTATGTGAAGTATAATCCCCTGTGCCTCTGTAGTGTGGAACCAGGTAGCAGAAGAGCTGGAAGGCAGGGTACGGGCTGCGGGGGGGATGGAATTGGGCCTTGCAAGTGGCAGTGAGGCTAAGTGGAGCACCAGATGATGGCATGGCTCCAAGCCGCTCCAGGGACCTCACTGTCACATTACTCAATTTAGATTTACACTCACCTAATTTTAAAAGCACGTGTGTACTAGTCAGCTTTTCCTTGCTGGGACCAAATACCTATTTCATAGTGCAGATCATCATAGCAAAAGTCGGTGGAAGAAAGACGATTAGTTCACTGCCACAGACAAGAAGAGCAGGGCAAGTATCCCTAAGCGAAAGGGGTTAGGGAACAGATATAACCCAAGGTTACGCCTTCGTGACCCAAGCAGATACAACCAGTAGTGTGGTTTACTCATCCCTTTCGCAGATCTCAAGCCAATCAGATGGGTAATTTACCTTAATACAATTAGTGTTCGAGCTGGAGCGAATGATAAACTCAGACATTGGCCGGTGCCATATGGGAAGTGCGAGGAAACAGGAAAGCCCAAGATGGCCAAGACTGTGGTTCAGGATATGAAGGGGAGTGTCCAGCACATAATTACCATGTGTATTTTGGTATAAATGTATTCTGGCTGAGGACTCTTTAGGCAGGCTAGGGGACTAAGGACTGCTGTGCATGTGCAGCAGCTACGAGCCCCAAGAACTCCTGGATAGGTCAGGTGAGCTGGCCTGAGCCACTCAGAATAAAGCCAGGTCCAGGCATTTTCACAACTCTGTGTCTCTTCTTCCCCCTGCCTGAATCACAAGTCAACCTTTTCAGCCTGAACCGGTTACAAGACAGGAGGATAATTCACAGCCTGGGTTCCAAATCACTGCCTCAGAATAGGGAATAGAAAGGTGATTTGCAGAAGCAAAGAACTGTATTTTATAGAGAGGGACACGAGGTTTGAAGGCCAGCATGGCATAGAGGATTGCAGAAATATGTGTTCTTTTACTTATGTATATGTTTGTTGTTGTTATATGTTCCTGTGTTGTTCTCTTCTAAAAAGCTTCACAGAGAACAATTAAGATGAAATTGAGAAAAAATTTTTAAATGCAGAGACAGTTGCATCCAAAATATTCATTGAGGTGAGTGATTTTCAAAGAATTGTTTTAAATAGAAATTTTTGTGTTGAAGGGAAGTTCAACATGGATAGTGGATAAAAAAGTTATTGCATTTTTATTTGAGACAGTCTTGAGTTAAAATGAGCTCAGCCTCTGCCATTAATATTCCCTTGTGCTCCACCTCCCTAATATAGCTCCAGAATTAAGTGTTTAAAATAACTTGTATTTACCAATTCTTTCTTCAACAGTATTTGAACAAATTTTAAAGTATTTCTGTTAAATCATGGGCCTAAATTGTTCAAATAGCAGAGACATCTGGGACTAAGCACGTGACTTTTCCCTCAGGAAGTTGGGTAAAGCAGTTGCTGTAGATATGGCATTATTAACATGATTATGGTACTCCAGCAGTTGCACTTAAATTATAGATTTTTAATAGGATAGCAAGAACCAATATAATGTATCAGGAAGTGCTTTTAAAATACGTATCCATTTTAGGTAATTAAATTCCATGATAATTTTCAAATGCTTTGATTTGCATATTATCTGATATGATTTATATAGCACCTGATAGCAAATGTGATTCTACGTACATTTATTTGAATATTTTATAGTTTTATTTTTAATAATCTAATCCTGCAAAATAATGTTATATATTTTTAAATGATTGGTAAATTACAGCAAATATTACTTATGCCTTTTTAATTGATCTTATTAAACAGCATTTTTTCTTATTTATAATTATGGGAGCTAAATATTTTCAACATTTTTCTTACAAAATACACATCCGGTGTAGTTCTCTTAACACTAATGTTTCATTGCATAACATTTCCATTCCAATAGATTGTTCTGAGGATTAAAACAATCATTGGAGTAAAATTATCCACATGTGAGGCAGTATTGTAATATTTCTTTATCAGTATTCTTCCTCAAGGTTACATAGAAAGTTTCCTAACTAAGCAAAAGCATTTTTCATTATGCTGGAAGATAAGTATCTTTAAGATTAAATTATGTTTACCTACAAAATACTGAAAATTATATCTTCAAATACTTATTTGTGTGTAGCATTTAAAAATGGAAACATTTCTAAGTGAATATTAGAGAACTTGAACAACAAAAAAATAAAAATGCAATTAATTAAATCATTAACTTTAATTTAAAATTTAATTTTCCAGCAATATTTGAAATTTCACAAAATAAATATACATATTTCTGTATGGTCATAATATCTATATCTTGTTCATATATATAAACAAATTCTTAATTAATTAATTAATTTGGTGTATATTTTCAATGCATAATATTTATCTTGTTTGGGGGGACAAGGTGTAGGAATTAAATTTTCTTTATTTGACTTAACAACTACATCCCATTTGATTTAACTATTGAATTCAGTTTTTTGCTTTTACAAATTACCAATTATTATTAGTGAGATTAAATAATTACCATTGTGAAATTTCATAAAATATTACATTTTAGTGGTTACAACTAAAAATCTACAATCAACTATTATGCAAAAAGTGGCAAATAATGAAATTTTAAAAATTGTATTCTTACTTTGTAACACAGAATACTAGTTAAATATGCTGTGAGAAATGGAATAATTGATAATTTGAAATAGGAAGAAAAGGTCCAAAGGGGTAAGGGATGTGAGAGGGAAAGGGGAAAGGGAAAAGAAAGAAGGGAAAGGAAAAAGTATGAGAAAAGGAAAAAAAATGGAAACAAAGGTTTTGTAAATAGGGAAGGGTGGAGGGGTGAAGGGAAGACAGGGAATTGGGGAAAAAATAAGAACCAAGATACATCATGTACAGGTACAAGCACCCAATGATGAATGCAAATGTGTTGTATACCTAAAATGAACCAATAAAAGAATTTAAGGAAAAAAAATTCTAATAGTGGTCGATGGTTATAATAATTCTATAGGTGGTATAGACAGAGTTAACCAACATCTTCCTGAAAGCAAAAAGCAAGAAAAAAATGTTATTATAAAATATTGTACATGTTTTTGTCCAAATAATATGAAACTTGTTTGTTATTTATTCAAAAAAGGTGAATTCAAAAAGTCATTTACAATTTAGATTAGGCTAACAGACCAGAATAATTGAAAAATACAGGATAGCGAAATGCCACCCAGGACATCCATCTTCACCATTACATTTAGTGAGTAGATATTTTATTGAAATTATACCACCCACAGAATAAAAAAGAAAGGCCAACACAACATGTGAAGTGTGTTGTTCAAAGAAAGACAACGATGCAAAAAGAATTCACAAAGAAACTGCATGCTACTGTCCAGACTGTAATATTGCATTGTGTATTGGATGTTTTAAGATATACCATACACAGAAAAATTATTGAATAAATTTGATAAAATTGTCAAAAAATGAAGACTCGTTAAAATGACACTAACAAAAATTTTAAATAAAGAAGCATTTTCCACCTGTTTTGCTGAATGCAGAGCACAAAATTAAAGTCTATTCAATGAAAAAAATAAAACCTATTTTAAACTTACTGAAAAAACAAAGCATTCACTTGTGCAAGCAACAACAGTTGAAGTCATACCAGAACACGTAAGGCATCAACACCAAATTATAGTTCTCACTGCATTGTATAACCATTACAGAATTATCAGGTGCTGGTGCCATGAATAAAGACCAGTGCATGAATATAAGAAATAATAACTGTGAAAGACTTACATGATATTACATTCTTCATTCTCACATATAATTCCAACTATTGTAGATGAATATTAGTTGCTAAAAACATTAAATTATTTTAATGAGCATAAAAACACAGAGCAATATTTGTAGCACACCTAAGACACATTTGCTGTATAAATACAGAATTATGTCACTGAAAATAATCAGCTATAAAATAGTAATTCCCATCCTTTATCTTCCTTTCATAAAAATTGAAAAGTCCAAACATAGTGAAGCATATTAAAAATATCTAATATTTCCAGTGGTTCTTATAATATAATATATAATATTTCCAGAGGTATTATGTATTAAGCCACATTCTGTAAGCTATGTATATTTGATCTCATTTTAATTATTATCATGTAGGTTAAGGATTGACAAAATGTGTCCCAGGCACCAACTTCCACTTGCTACCTATTCTAGTGAATATACGTTTATTGGACTACTACCCTGTTCATTAATTTACAATTTCTGTTACTGCCTTCCTGCTATGATATTAGAATTGAGTAGGTGTAACTTACCATATGAATAGTGAATCCTAATATATTTACAATCTGGCTGTTTACAGAAAAGGTTGAGAGACACAGACATAGGTAATAGGATTTTGATTTGTAACGAAGTTAAAGTTATCAGTATATAAGCACAACTGGAAATTTAGGTGTAAGAGAAGAAACCCATTTTGATCAAATAGAGATAATTATATTTTTATGTTACACAATATAGAAATTCAGAAAATGAACTACACAAGGATAGGATGGTAAAATTTGTACGTTTGAAATGTGCATGTGTAGTGTTTTTTTTGTTTGTTTTATTGTTTTTTTTGCCTGAAGCTTAAGGAAGAAGTTTACACAATTATTTTTGAGTTTACATAGAAACAGAATCCACACCAGATGCTTTACAGTATAGTGTTCCTCTTTGCAGACATAACATTATCTTTAAGTTGTCTTCAATTTTCAGTGTCTCACGTATCTGTGGTTTTTTTCCTTCTTTCCTTTTTCCTTCTTTGAATGCAAGGAATGAGATTTCTTTTTAATTTCAGTCTGTTCCATCCACTTGCATTAGAATCTCTTTTCCTCTGACATGCCAAGGCCTTTCCTCAGTTAATGAGTACCTCTCTTCACAGGTAACTTTTTGAAATAATTGCCTATAATGACCATGATCATTTCTTACCTCTAATTTACTGCACATCTAATTGTGGTCTGGCGTATGTCTCAACCAGTCTGCTGGAAGGGCTGTGGTCACATTCAGTAAGAGAGCACTCACAGGTGAGATGATTAGACAGATTTCAATCTGTATGATAGTTGAATCTTTGTATTTTACATTGTCAGATGGCCCATTGCAAATGAATTTGATCATTCTGTTCACTTTTTTTAAAATCTCACTCTCCTTTCTTCTCTTATTTATCTTGAGAGTGTTTCTCTGCTTATGCTACAAAAATTACATGTTTTTAATATTCAGAAATACAACTTTTGGTTTATTTTGTCTACTCTGGATAGTTTTATAGATCACCATATTGTTAATTCCTACACCACTATGAGCATATATTTTAGCCATGCTTTCCTGTAAAATCTAGAATTGTATCTAACTGAATTTTCTGTGCATCTTTGTCTGGTATAATATAGGTATATCAGAAGTCACACGTCATAGTCTAATGCTACTATGGCCTCTGTCCAATGTATCTTTTTTGTTTATTTGTTTGTTTGTTTTTGGTACCAGAGATCGATCTCAGAACCTTGCACTTGCAAGGAAGGCAGCAGAACCACTAAGCTAAATCCCCAGCCCTCAATTTATCTTTTTTAATGTCATCTTGAGTATTCTTGATCACAGTGACATTTTCCTCTCTTTAGTCTCAAGATATGTACAAAGCTGAGTACTATATCAAGGCTGGATAAAGTTATAATACCTATTAAATTAAATTTGAAATATTCTGCAAGTAGATTGGCATGTTCATGATTGTGGATTGATGCTATTAGTCTAAGGCAAATATATACAAAAGCCAAAATGCAACCTTTGTGTAGAACACAAGTTCATAGCCAACTTTACTTATTTCAGACCTTCATGTTACTGGATGACACAAAACAATGGACTGTATTTTAATAAATCAAGTAGTTTAAATATCAAAGAAAAAAATCTGTGAATTAAATTCCACAAAGAATTAAATATATAACTCTTTTATTTCATATATTTAACAATAATTATATAGGGAATGTTCATAAATAAAATAAAGTTTCAAAGTAATATCTATAAAGTGTCACATTATATTTTACATCACTATACAGATAGATATAAATATATATTTTATATTTATATATGACAACATGTAAAATATGAAGGTAGCTGATGTCTAGTTATTTATTTGAGAATATTATTAGAGACCTATATACAAATGTTAATTAAGAGGAGCAATGCCCAATAGAACCAAGTAATAGCCTCCATTTTGCATTCTACCCATTTTGAGTTAGTTTAAGCATTTATTTTCTTGGTTTTTATTTTTTTGATTTGCTCATTTTTAACATTAATTGATAGTGTTGTGGTAACAATTTGCTTAAAAATTCAGAACTATCCCTCCTGCCAAATTGTCTAACAAAAGACAGTTATTCAAACATTGAAGCTAATCATTTGATTAGTAAATATTTCGGTACAATAAGACTACAGATATGCCTAAGATAATGACATCTTTTATCACTAGAATATGGATCATATGAGTGGACAAGAGTAAAAATGTATGATGAAACTTTAAGTAGAGATAAAATGCAGCAGGTTGGGCAGAGGGGCTCTGAGAGGACTTTGTTTTACTAGGTAAACCCTTCTTAGAAGGGCTGACTTTAAGCAGAGACCAAAGGGAAATCTAGGAGACAACCACATGCAAGTCTGGCAGAGAGGGCATTCAATAGTGGAAACCCACAGCAAAGTCACTCAAATGGGAGGGAAGGTACAGCAGTTGTGGCCACAGCCTAGTGAGCAATGGAGATATGCAGAAAATACAATGGAAGATGTAAAAACAAAGCTCCATGAATATTTTCACATCCCTGCAAAATCAGGTGTTTCTGAGCAAAGAGCACTGAAATATGAGTTAAAAGATTTATTATAAAGCAACTCCAACTCCAAAGAGAGAGGCATCTGTTACGATATTAAATTTCTCTCCTCAGAGTCACAGGCTTTTCTTTCATGATGATGAGTTATGAACATTTCCTCTTTCTCAGAGGTTATTTGTTTACAATGGAGAACAAAGTATTTTTTTCCTCTTTCTGCAGATCAGGAAAGACCAATGAACCAGTCATCTATAAAGCTCATAGGTGCATAATCTGAGAATGCCCTTGGGATGTGCAATCTCCACCTGTGTGAATAGGTGATATCAGACTCATGGGTAATGGGTACAAAGGGAAATGGAGCCAAGGTATTCTGTGATTTGTCCTTTGAACCTGAAAACTGGTGCCTCCTGCCAAATAACTTAATAAATGTAAAGACTTGATGGAAAGCTATCAAGACTGCTGACACTAGATGCCTAACTGGACTCCCTATTTCCATCCTTTACCATCTAGCATTTATTTGAAATACAGTTGCCAGAGAATTTTTTTCAAACAAATAATTCGAATTATTACAATTACAAAATTTTGGTTGAAAATTTAAAAAAAATTACAAAATCTAAAGTCTTTACATCATTCCATGCCCTACAAAATTTTATATGAACAATGTACCTGCTATTCCCACCAAAATCTTCCTGATCTGCTCCATCGTACTATTTTCCAGCCACAATAGTCTCTGCTTTTCTTCTGGCTGATAAGGCAACTTTCTACCTCAATATCTTTGCACATTCAATTCTATCTGGAAAGTTTGGAATTCATACATCCACATTACACACTCACCTACTACAAATCAATTCCTGTTCCATGTTATCTCAGGAAACACACCTTTTCTTTCCACTATCAAAAATCACCCAGTTAACAATATCTACCTATTATTGTGTAAAATCTTTATGTCATAGTGCTTAATGCTATTAGCCATGTTTTATATATCTGCTTGCTTTGTAAATTTCTGTTGGTTTCATATTAGAATATAAACTAGGAACGATAGAGATTTTTTTTTTTTCATTGCTGATTCCTCAAAATCTAGGAGAGTGGCCAGTATAAAGTAGGCTTACATAAAGATGAGTAAATAAATATATGAGTAGAGGTGTTGGAATTGGGTTGGAGAAAAGATCAGATGAAGACAGATCTAAGGTATATGTCAATCTGTTTGATATATGTAGTGCCATTTGTAGAATTATGAAGACAATGGAAGGAACAGATTTGAGAGAAAATTTATGCCATTTGATTTACACTAGGTCAAAACACATCCTCTTTTTAAATGTTAAAATATAGAAAAAAATTAAAAATGTTTTAAGATGTAACTTCAGATTACAGACAAATTATTGGGAATTACATTGATCTATCTATCTATATCTATCTATCTCTCTATATATAAAATGTACATAGTTTTGAATTCCATTTATTCTCATGAAAATTCCCTAACCTCTCTCATCTAATTTTCCCTAGTCTTTATTCTTTTAGCTGTTGTTTGCATTATTCTTTCTGGCTTAAAGTCTTAAGATAATAATTATTTAAATCATTGGCCTCCCTTTTTGTAATTCACTTTCTGAGCAACAGCCTCTGAGTTTGTCCCTTTGCTTTGTCCAGAAATAAACTTCGGGGCCATGGCAAGCATCTTATAAAATGCTCTTCTATAATATTTACAACCACTACATTGTTCTGTAGTTGTTTACTAAATCAGAACAGCTATCAACTAAGTTACTTTACAGATCCACAATAATATTTGAAATAAAAAGCACAATATGATAATATAAGATGAACTGGTCCACAGAAACATAGTCTAACGGACTTAATTTAGTCAGTCAATTACAATTATTGATGCTGCCAACAAGGGCTCAAATTAGTGCCAACATTGATTGTCCTTCTTTTCTGACAATTGATTTATGGGTACTAAACAGAATGCATAATAACAGTGAGCACAAAGGAATCCTGCTGTTTCTTCCTTCAATTATAACTAACTGCCGTTTTCTGTAAATCTTTGCATCCACTTATCTTTTTTTTAGCTTGTTACCCCATTGACTCAAAGTCCTTGATTTTTCGTTAGTTGCATCTTATACAAGAATTTATCAACTATCTTGCTGAGATGTAGGTAAAAGACTCCTGCTGCCTTTATCTTATTTCCTTTTTTACTCACTGGAAACACTTGATCTGACCTCTTATGCCTTAACCTTATTTTACTTATACAATATTTTCAAATGATGCCCTTGGTGCTCTTCTCTTAAAAGCTTGCATGTTTGTTTATTGTAATTGAAGCAGTTACCCAATATCAAGTTCAAGAAGTGTTATTTTTTATTTTGATGTTCTTTTCATTCTCCTTTAGAAGTTGTTTTAACACAAATATTTATTTTTCTATTTAGGTTCAAAGAGGAGTGAATAAAGTTACATGCTTCACAATTTCACACCCTAGTTTTGCTTTTCTTCTCACATTACTCACTGTTTTCCATCTTTTTCTGTAAGTCCTAACTGCCTGAACCATTTTTTTAAACCTCATTTCACACCAGACTCTTCCAGTTTTCCTCCTTATTCCTTTCCTTCCTTGTCCCTCCCAACAGTTATTTAAACACTAGCATTCATCAGATCTTCCAAACTGGATCCATTATTCGTTTCCCTCAATATATATTCTCTGGTCATCTCATGTATCTCTGCTTCAAGTCCTATTCTTTCCCTTGTAACAAGTATCTACTGGTTTGCTAGATATTGATAACTTGTCTTTCCACAGAAATCCAAAATTCAGATAATTGGTCTCATTTTTCACTTCTACTCTTGCCATCTTCTATTGTTTCACATTAATGTCTTCAACTTTGTTGCCCAATCCAGAACATTGACAGTCATAGAAGCCACTCATTCCCCTTTTTCAAATCCAGTTAATCATATCCTTCTGATTTTTGTGTTACAGAAGTTTTTTTTTAATACTTCTTTTTGAGAAAAGAAGTGAAATTGAGAAATCTCAAATGATTGTGTAAAAATTATAACTAGGCTTCTTATGTCTCCTCATTATGGTGGGCCTTCTGACAGTCACCTGCAAACAGGAGCAAAACAAATGCATTTCATATCAACTTTTATAATCTGTCAATTGGTCTCCATCATGCAAAGTTGAACTTTAAGCTCTTTAGCTTTAAAAACAGAGTTCTACCCGTTGTGACTCCTGTGGTTTGCACGCATCCCAGCAGTGATCATGTGCTAGAGGCTTGGTCCTCAGTGTTTGCACTGAGGTACTGAGGTCTTTAAGAGTTGTATGGTAGTTGGAAAATCTTAAAATACTGGGAGTTTTTCTCCAGGAATAGATCAATAAAGTTTTTATGGGACCCCAGAGTTAATTCTCAAAAACAGAGTGAACCTAGTCCCTCCCCATGCTTGTCTCCTTGTCTGGCCATGTGGCCTTTCTTTGTGTTGGTATTCCCACCATTCATCATGATGGCTTCTACTCTGGAGCCTCTCCCATAGCAGAGCAGAAGTTGGTACCATGCTCTTGGACCTAGAGAACTGTGAGCTAAATAAACCTTCTTTCTTTATAAATTACCTATACTCAAGAATTTCATTATACTAACAGATGGATGAACTAATACCTACCTCTGTCTAACTGAAAGCTAATTTGTGGCAATTTTATTTCAGTCACAATTCTTTCATGTATTTTTCAATGCCAGTTCCATTCCCTGGAAATTATTTTCTTCTCATCCAAAATGTATATCATCATATTTCAAAAAAAAATCTTGCATTTTCTCTTTAGTCTTGACAATATGTCCCTATTCTGTGTTCTCATTACATCCTGTGAGTACAACTTTACCTTGTTACCTTATGGTGAAAAAAATATATAGATAAAATTACGCATAGTGATCCATTAGGTAAAATTTTAAAGTCTCTCTCATTTTTGTAACTAGCATTGAGCACTACATTTAGTTCATATAGAAGGTTAAATAGAATTTAACAGAAAAAAATACTTTCCAGAGGATTTTGTGTTTATCTTCCTTGAAACTTATATTTCATACTCTTCATAATTCTATCCCTATCTTTGCTTCTCTCTCTCTACTTCTTTTATTTCTCCTATGAACTTGAAACTTATTTAGTCTTTTTTAAAACTCATACTTTTCTACAATGCTTTAAATGAATGAAATATATTTAGAAAACTCAAAGCTTTCTTCGCTTTCAACTCTACCTTCTTTTAATGAACCAGATTTAGTTTTGAGCTTTCCTTTGTGTCTTCATTTGGACAGTTTCAAAATTAATATCTTTGGTTCCAGCAATGCATATTCTACTGACAAATAAAATTACCCTTTAGTCTAATCAACATGTCAAACTCAACCCATGCAAGTTTGAACTTGAATATTCTTTCCATGATGTGATTCATTGTGGTAGTTAATGGTTCAGTGATAAAAACTATCCCTTATTCAGCTTCTAGGTCCACAAACATAGGATTCATACCTATTTTCTATTGACAGCAATCACCAATAAATCAATTTTTAAAACCAAATGATTCTTCCTCTAAAAGAATCTCTTTTATCTAGTTTTCTTTACTTCATTTCCACCTCATAGAACAGGACACCTTTCTATCAAGTGTCCTGCTAGAGGAGCCTCATAACAGCTATTCCATGTATATACTGCCTTTCCTGTAATTGATTCAGACAACTGACATCTTATTAAATATAAGAAGAATGTACTCCTACAGATAGTCCTACCTAAATCACTGGAAATTATATCTAATAAAAGCTTATATTCAACAGATCTTAAAATACAAAGATCATTCTGGATTATGTGAGAGAGCACAACATAGTTACATATGTCTTTACAAGAGGAAAAGGTTGTCAGAAGGGAGCATCAAAGATCAAGCATCAGGACCAAGTTTGGTGCTGCTGGCTTTGAAAGTAGAAGAAAGGAGCCAGGAGCTAAAGAATGTCAAGGAAAGTCCAGGGCAGCTGTCAGAAACTGGGAAAAAAATTGAAGTGGATTTCCTCCTATAGCCTCCATGAGGAAACATACTTGTCAATGCTTTCATTTGGTCCAGTGTTTCAGAATTGTAAAGTAATAAAGTTTGTCTCTTTCAAGGAACCAAATTTGTTGCAATTTGTCAAAACAGCAGCAAAGGAAAAATAATATCCTCCCTAGGAGCCAAATTCTCTAACATTCTTTTCTCCATGTATATTGTAAATTATATAATTTATAATTCTTATCTTCTGATCACAGATTAAGCATCATTTGGTGAACAAAACCTCTGATTCCTCTCTCTCTCTCTCATAGACTATTTCCTCATTTAACATCATAGTAAAACACTACCAATGAAAAGAATTTTAATAAAATGACATATTGTGTAATTATTGTGATGAATCTGATTCCTAAACTTGACTGTGAGTCCAGAAGAGCTGATAGTCCATCTCTAAACTGTGCTTTCTATGTTCAGAGCTGTCAGAGTTTTGCACTCAGTAGAGAGTCATATTTCTTATACAGGAGAATGAGGGGTTGAATGAGTCCATCCGTTTTCTGCCTCTGGTGTAATATCAATGTAAAACATTTGATAAATGTATTCCCTTAATTCTTCTTAACATTTCAGTGGTATTAATATTATATTGAATTCACAGTCAAGAAAATTGTACCCTGGATTATCTAGAAATTTCTGTGAAGGTTGTACGATAGGTAATGGAAATAGATATGACGAAACTGGATCTTTGTGTATATACTAAAAGAATTATTTCACTATAAACTAGATCTTTCGAAAGATGCTACTGTGCCTATCAGCAAATATCAGGCCAACTATGCTACTGGAGTCCTAGTAGTAATTTTAGGCATCTAGAAATATGAATAAGCTGGACAATATAGCTTTTTGCCTATCATTTTATATCTAGCAACTAACACAATGTTAAGCATAAAAAATCACCCCAAAAGTATATTTGGAACAAAAATGAGTGAATTACTAAAACCCTAAAATATTTTAGATCTCTACCTGATTTTAATTGAGATGGAAAGAATTTCTGTGTTGAGAAACTTTGGAGAAAAATCGTGGAGGGTTCTAGGATTTGAGTAAGATTTGAGGGTTCACGCGTGGCAAGCTTGATCCGAGCGCAGTAGTGCGGAGGAGGTGGAAACTTTCAACAGGCCTGGTAGAAAGTGGTAGAGGTCATTAGCCCTTGGAAAAGACTGATGTAAATTTGAGGAGCTCTGATTAGTTCTCACAAAGCAAGTTGTTACAAACAGAGCAAGCCAGGCCTCAGGACATGTCTTCCTGTCTTACCATGAGACTTTTCCTTCTCACATACACTCCTATCATTATGCCACCAGATAGCTGCTGAATACAAGCCAGAGGCATGCTCTTGAACCTTCAGAACTGTGAGTGCCATAAGTCTGTTTTAAAAAAGAAAATAACCAAGTATTAAGCACCAGGGATTTTGTGAAGGCCGCAAAAAAATGAAATAATATAGCAGATAACATTTGTCACCACAATTAACTATCACCATATGCCAATGGGCCTGGAGTCATTTAAAAGTTTTGCCTATTTAAAACAATACTATCCCTCACTAAAGACTTTTAATAGTTAGGTAAAATGTGTGATTCAGACCATTCCACATGTAACTAGTATGTTATTTGTGTTAATTTCCTGTACCTTCTTGACAGAAAATGCTGAGGCAGGGTAGCAAAGAGTGTAAAAACATGGGATAAGTATGAGAAAGGAACTGGAAATAAATCCCAGTTATAATTCCTATTAGCTCATTTTTCTCAACTATTTCATGTGGATAATCAAATGACCTAGTTCATAGAATACTTTAAGGAGTAATAATGCAAGGCACATGAAATGTTCTATACAATAACTGGTCTGCTAATCTCCAAATACTTTTAATACGACTTTCATTATTTCATATTTTCAGGAATCATGTTCTCATCATTAAAAATGGAATATTATAAAAATACTGACAAAACGGGAAAATGTAATGGTTCACTTACTGGTCAGATACTGAAATTCCTTTAAAGATCTTTAATTTTTACTGCCCTCAACAAAGAATATATTTTTATAGATCATATAAAGGATATAGAGGAACTGGGAACATAATTGATTTCACTCAAACTCCTTTAAATAAACACTTTATTTTCTTACTTACAATATAAATTTTTATTTTCTTATGTAATACTGAGTGACAGAATGTTGTATCTTTGTCTAAGAATTCTGAGGTGCTTCCTACACAGCCAATCAAAAATTCATTCTTGAAAGGTATTTGGGATGTATTCACCGGCTTTCATTTTTGCTGCTATAATAGAATACATGAACTAAGTAATTTATAGTGAACCAAATGTATTTGTCCATGAATCTGTTGGCCAAGAAGTTAAAGATTCTGGAGCAGGCATCTGATGAAGACCATCTTGGCCAAGAATGGGGGGAAGCAGAGGGCAAGAGCAAGAGTGAAACAGAACTCCTATCCTCAAGCTCTTCACAGTCTGAATTCACTCATCCTGATGCACCCCTCCTGCCCTACCTGCCTTATAAAAATATCACCTCTTAACACTATTGTATTGGGAATTAAGTTTCAAAATCTGGGAGAACGTATCTAATGTATATAAATTCAATTTTTAAAGATCTTGCAATTTTTTTGACTAACTGGTGAGATTCACCTTGACTAGTGAACACTCTTTTCTCTTCTTAAAATAAGAGTATGTATTTTAATGAGTTTATGCACTTTTGACTTTCATGACTGAATCATTCCTTTATAAATGATTAGGGAAGATGAAACAGGGAGACACTTAATAGTAAACCCTTTCTTCGGCAGAACCAGTTGATACTTCAAGGATCCATTTCTACTTTAGAGCCAACACATATCATTTGCTTGGTCATTTATTCACTTTTCATACTTTTATTAAGTACTGTTATATTTTTAGACTAAATATATTAAATTAGATTTAGATTTGCTTTTAATTTCATATAATTTGTCAGATCAAATGCCTTCACTTTTCTCAACAAACAGCTATTTTTGATGCAGCAGTTACAGTAAAGTAAGTAATAACAATTCTTTTTTTGGTACCGGAGATCGAACTCGGGTCCTTGCACTTGCGCAGCAGGTGGCAAAACCACTGAGCTAAATCCCCAGCCCAGTAAAAACAATTCTTAAGGTAATGTTTAGAGAGGTGGTTTGAGAAATCAATTCTTAGCACTGGTTTAATATTTTTATATTTGTATCAATGCATTCTTATTTTGTCCTAAAATCTATTTCCATTTTAAAGCAAAAGATCCAAAATATTTGGAAAAATACATACATTCTGTTTGTCATTACCTAAGAGTCACATAAACTTAAATTGTTTTTGATTTATTATAAGATATATACTTCAGTAATATATCAAATTAAACTCCATTTATTTTATTTATCTATTTAGAAAATTGTGCATTTGTTTTCCATTTAGAAAACCATAGAGTTTTTAAATTACATTATACCACAAAAAAACCTATTTCTAGCACCTTTTTTTCCCTCCAAAAATCATTGTGCAGAACAGTGGGCCAATTTACTATTACTTCCATTGATCCTGTCCACTGATCTTGTGTGACTGTAAAGAATTTCGTCAAAAGGTTTCCAACATCTAAGCATAAAATCCTCTTTAACTCTCTTCCCACATTTGTCTACCTGGAGTGAAGTCCCTGAAGAATTTCACAAAAGTAGTGAGTGATTCTTTTTATTCTCTAAATGTATGTTGCCTGTTCTTAATCAAGCTGAGCTTTTCAAAGTGGTCCTCATTTGATCTCTAAAAATAGTTTCTGAAAGCTTGCAATGTAATAGAACTTAGGGGAAACTCTCTGAAATATCTACAAGTGCTTCCAAGATTGGCCACCAGTTAAGATTTTTGCTCTGGTCACAAATATAAAGGGATGTTTCACCACTAGAGAAAAAATGTAAAATATTGCCAACCCAGAAAGGTACATGCCTTTTAAATTTCACATTGTGCTTAAGGATATTTTAAATTTTATATGAGTTCATCATTATATTATGATTTTTATTGCCATCAGGGAATAATTTTTGTGTCAGAATAATTGCTCCACTGGATAAGATTTGAACAATGATACACATTACTGAAAAGAGAGGAAAAGAACATTAACAACTATCAGATTTATCTTGAAACTGTTAGGATACTACTATCATTTCATGGCAATTATGTGTCTCTATTTGTTATTGGGTATTCAGCCATAGAAATCATGTACAATTTTATTTTGAAATATTTCATAAAATATAAGACTGTTTATTCCTTGCTTTGGGTAAATCTGTGACTATGGGTAAATAACTCAAATTATCTAAGCCCCCTTTGCCTCCAAAGAAGCAGGAAGACAATCTGAGAAACTTTAGAAAAAAAAAATTGGGTAACTTGGAGGAAATGGATTAGTTTCTAGAAACATCCAAATGTCCAAAACAGAATCAAAATAAACATCTGGACAAAGCCAATAAAACAGAGCTAGAACTCACATTATGTGATCAGGATCATCAAGATACCAAAGTAAGAGAAAGGAATCACAAGAAATGAAAACTACATGGTAATATTTCTCACACACTAGAGATACAAAATCTGCAATAAGATTTTCACAAACAAATTCAACAACCTATCAAAATGTTATACTCTGTAACCAAATTGGTTTCAACTCTAGTATGCAAGATTGGTTCAAAATACACTATTAATGTAACACCACATGATTATCAACAGTGATACAAAAGTCTTAGCAACATTCACTATCTTTTCATGACTAAAAGAGGAAAGAAAATTTTTCAATCAAATGGATTGGCTATGTATGAAAAATGTGTAGATAACTTAAAATCATTAGCAAAATACTGAAATAATTTGCACTAAGATCTCATACATGGAAGGAATGCCAAGTAAGGAACATGTTGAAAATTATAAAGTATTGATGGAAGAAACTGAAGACACATATACCTGGAAAGGTATACTATATTACTGCATTATAACAATCAATATTGTTAAAATATTCATTACCCAAACAATATCCCAAGTCACTCTAATACTTAAATGGCTCAATGATACCCTTCAAAGAAATAGATTAAAAAAATTCTAAGATTTATATAGAACCACAACTAAAAGGAATAGTCCAAACAGTCTTGAAAAATAAGAACAAATATGTATACATGAATTTTCCTGACTTCAAATTATATTACAAAGCTATAATAATCAAAACAAAATCAAAACAGAATGGCACTGCCATAAAGAGAGACACACAAACAAATGGAACAAAATAGAGAACTGAGAAGTAAACCCAAGCATCTACAGCCAACTGGCTTATTAAAACGTTGCCAAGAACAAAGTCACAGAGAAAGGATAATCTCTTCAAAAGTGTTTTTTGGCAAAACAGAGTATCTCATACAATATGATGAAACTGGATCTTTATTTTAGACCACACACCAAAATCAACTCACAATAGATTAAAACCTAAAGGTAAGACTTGAGAACTGTAAAACACTTCGAAGAAATATGAGGAAAAATTGCTTGACAGTAGTCTTGGGTATGACTGTTTTAGACATGACATCAAAGCTCAGGTGACAAAAGCTAAAATGACTAAGAGTGAGGCAATATCAATAATCAGTGGCTTCCAAGCATTATATCAGGAATAATGTTCAAAATAGGCTCTGCACTGATTTTTACTTCATGGCTTCAGCCTTATATATTTGTTTCATCTTATGGTTTTTTGTTTGTTTGTTTTATTTTCTTTCTCTTTATTTGAGACAGAGTCTCACAACATAGTTCAGGGTGCACTTGAACTCACGATGTAACCAAGGATGTCCTTGAACTCATGGCAATCCTCTGTCTCAGCCTCCCAAGTGTTGGGTTTACAGGTTTGTGCCACCATGGCCTTCTTATCTTATTCCTCTGTGCTTATCTTTGTCTGTTCTCTCTTATTGTTTATCAAAGTTCACTCTCTTTTAACTTCTCTATTTATGTTAACTCTTGGGATTGCCTTGTTGAGTTCATTTTCTCTCTCACATTTTGTAAGAGGTTTTTCTGACTATTAAATAATAAATAATTGTATCAGTTTTACATTATATTTGTATATTTAGTTCATTGCTTTCCTTGTTATATAGAATTACTGTAGATGTTTAATTTAATATTAAATTGTAAACTTATTTTTATATCACTATTGTTCTTATGAAACCAATTACCTATATTATTTTTATGAAATACTTTGGACCTATAAAGGAAATAAAAATAAAGAGCACTAATTGATAAATTAACTGTTTAAGAAATAAAATATTTCTCAACATACCTCAAAGACTTTGACATAATTCCGTAACTCTAAAACAACTAAAAAAGTATAGTGAAAAAGTTTCTTGACATTGGTCTGAGGACTCATTTTTTTTTATGTAAACCAAAAGCACTGGAAACAAAGCAAGTTAGAGAAGGTGGATTGCAGAAAACTGAAAAGATTCTGTACTGAAAAATCAATATGAAAAAACTGAAAAGAAATCTAAGGAATGGGAGAAAATATTCGTAAGCCATACATCTCATAAAGAATTAATATATAAAATGGCCCATGAACTCATAAAAATCAATAGGAAAAGGAAAACAAGGAAATATCAGATTAAATTTGGGCAAAAAGAGCAGAATAGGTATTTTTGAAAAGAAGATATTCAACTTGTCAACAGAGAAGTGAAAAGGTGTACAAATCATCGCAAGAATATAAATTCAAAACCACAATGAGATATCACTTATTAAGATGTATATTATCAAAAAGTCAAATAGAAAACAAGTAAGTGTTGCTGAGTGTGTGGAAAACACAAAATCATTTAACATTGTTGAGGGCAATATAAATTGTGTAGCCATATAAAGAACAGTATGAAAGAGTCTCAAAAGATTAAAGATAGGACTGCTTTATGGTCAGGCTATCCTATTTCTGGCTGTACATCCAAAGGAAACAATGTCAGCATGTTGCAGAAGTATCTGCACTCCATGTTTATTGTTTCATTATCCACCATAGGAAAAACAGGGAAACAAACTATATTCCCATCAATGGGTGAATGCACAGAGAAAAGAGGAAACAAACATATATGAATATAATACATTATTTTTAACTTTAAAAAAAGAAACCCTTGCATTTGAGACAACATGGTTGAACTTGGAGGCCATTATGCTAAGGGAAACAAACCAAACTCTCAAATGCAAATATAATGTGATTTCTCTTAGATATGGAATCTAAAATAGTCAAATTCAGTGAAGTAGAGAGTAAAGTACTGGTTGCCTCTGGAAGGGGTGGAGAGAAAAATTGTGAAACATCAAATCAAGTTTCAGTTTTGTGAGATTAATAAGTTCTGGAAATCTACTGTGACAGTGACAAACAATACTATATCATGTGCTTGAAATTTCTGAGAGGGTAGATCTGAAATGTTCTTACTGTCTAAAATATAGAAAAAACAATAAAATGTTAACAATGTGATATGAAGAATACTTTAATTAGCTTAATTGTGGTGATTATTCATAATATACAAGTATACAAAGCAAATCGTATAATTTAAATACACAGACTTTCTTGTCTATTAGAAATAAAAGCAAAACATAAAAAGAAGAAATACAAACATGAAAATATGATAGTACAAATGAAATTAGTGAGGGGCAAGTTTGTAGACACTAATGAGACAGTATTATATCATAGGAAGTTATGTGAGAGAAAAATCCTGTCAAAATTTTACAAATACCATGTAATTTGTAGGTATAAAAGCTATTATTAAAGCTTACAGTGTGAAATGTAGAGAACACACTTTTCAAACTATCTCTGGTACCACTGTAGATTAAGGACTTTGAAAAGACTTATAATGTTTATCTTGTTTATCATATTCTTTTAAAATACCTGCTAAGAATACCAATTAGCACTTTCCATAGATTGTCACAATTAATTTTTCAAAGAGTCTTATGATGAAGCAGATTCTAACACTGTGGCTATTTCATAGAAAACCAAGCTCAGAGGATGGAAGTTTCCTTCCTGAAGGATGCATACCTAGTAATTTGGTAGAACAAGCATTCTAAATTAGGGCTTATTTCAGCCTTTTAAGTAGTAATTCAGAAGATACACTCCAGAATTATTCAAATCATTCACTATTTTCAATGTGGGTAAAATAACATGTCTTTATAAATGTTGGCAATATACTTATAACTCTCCCTTTGTTCAAGAGGTATGTTAATATATACCACAGAATAGTAGCACTGTATTCAGAATTGTTGATTTAAACTTTTGATAAATTATTGATTTAAACTATGAAAATTTTTGTATTATTTGATGCATAGTTTAGAAAATAATATTAATTATTCACAAGGACTACTATCAAAGGCACATGGATATATTTGACTATGAGTAGTATGCATTTTAAAAATATATTTAGAAAAAAATATACATATTTAGAGTCTAGATTATGGACATATTTGCAGCCTAGAAGAGGAGATGATTCCAAGGTGTATACTTGTCCACAAACTCACTAAGATATGTAACTTGTTGACACTTGATATGTACTGCTTCCTATATTTCAATTTTTACCTCAATAATTTTAAAGAGTCTAGAAAATGATATCAGTTATAAGTGGAGAATTTTAAGGTTTGCTATACCTCAAGTCTTGATTGGCCCCAAGGCCATGTATCAAAGGCTTGGTCACCAGCCTGTAGCTTTATTGGGAGATGTGAAGTGGGGCCCAGTGAACAAAAAGTTGGCGAAATTTCTTTGAAGGAGAAATCAGGAATCACCCCTTCTCCTCTTTCTTTAATATTTTCCTACTGCAATGGATTAAGCTGCTTTCTATACCATGTGCTCCTGCCATGATGTTCTGTGCTACCACAAGCCCAAAGTAACAAGAGCAAGAGACCATTGACTGAAACCTCTGAAACTGTGACCCAAAATAAATGATTTTCTTTATTTTGCTGATTTTTTCAGTATTTTGTCACTTAAACATTTTGTCTCCTTAAACATTAAAAGAAGGGGCCAGGAATTTAGCTCTGCAGTTCCGCTGCCTGCCTCGCAAGCGCAAGGTCCTGAGTTTGATCCCCAATAAAAAAAAATACACAAAAAAACAAAAACAAAAACAAAAAACCATTAAGAGAATGTGAGTGTATTCAAACTAGTAAACTGGAGCTATGGAGTCAATGAATACAAGGGACGAACTTGTGAATATAAAATTAAAACTTACTAACTTCATTAGGGCTAATTTTATGTGTCAACTTGTCTTAGTTAAGAGATGTCTACATAGCCGAGAAAGATAATGCTTTGGGTTATGTCTCTGATAATGATTCTGGAAAAGATTACCGTTTCAATTAATAGACTGGGAAAGAAGACCTACGACTAGCAATGTGGATCGGCCTCATCCAATCTTTTAAGGGCCGAGATGGAAGCAAAAGCTTACACAGTTTATTTGTTGTCTTTTCTTGAACTTGGACAACAAGAATTTCTGGTTCTTGGGCCTTCAGCCTGGGACTAGTTACATCATTCATTCTCTGAGTCCTAGGCTTTCAGCTCAGACTGAATTATATCACTGCTGTGTAATTATTCACTAGCCTACAGGTGGCATCTCACATGATTTCTGGTCCTTGATAGTCACAAAAGCCAATGCCGATAATAAATTCTCTTTTGTATATCTCTATATGATTTTGGTTTTATTCCTCCACAGAACTTTGTTTAATGTTAAGTATGTATGTTTCACTATGATTCCATAATCAGCCAGCAATTTTCTCTAAGAATTCAGAATAATCTTTGAATAGTATTTGCTTTTATATTTGCTGTGTAGAGAGACCTTACTTTCAAATCAAGTTCACAACCTGTTTTAAAGCTGAAGATCAAGCCTTAATGCTGTGAGTATGTCTTTTTCACATAGTGACTTCCTTTTTCCTTACCTTGTTCATTCCACCATTTCCATTTCCTTCACTGTTGTATTCCTCCTTACTTAACCCATATTGATTTTGGGAAAATATAACACATCTAAGATTTATATTCTTTTCTTTTTATGTTTCATCTGTCACCTTCTTATTCTAGGAGATAGCAATTGGAATTTCAATGTTCATCTCGGCCCTGAGAATTTCGATCGATCTATTATTTTCTTCGTTAGTACTTACTGAACTTTTTTTAATTTAACACCATATGGGATCATTCTGTATACAATATATTATCTGCTTGTTGTCCTTAAGTATTTTCCTAAAATTTCTACGTATTATTCAAAATCAGTGTGATGCATTCTATTATTTTTCTGCAAATATCTAAACTTCCATTGTTTTACTCTGTGGAAGTAATATAATTTTCATTCCAATTAATATTGAATATAATTTTTAGCCAGTGGAATGTGATGGAAGAAGTGACATACCTCACATGCAAGCAGATAAGTTGCAAGTTCTTGGAGGTTTGCCGTGAACATTTACACTCCTACACTTTTCCAGGGGAATACCTTGGACCCCTCCAAAACCATTGCCACATATCCTCGGGTCTATAAACAAGAAATAAAGTTTTGTTTGAAGAAACTGAAATCTAAAGTTGTTTTAATAGATACTATTATGGAATAATATAATCAGCAATAAAATTGTATAGGAGATTCATCTATCCTGGGTTTAATATTTAACAACTCCGGTGATTGGTGTTGGAAAATTAAATAATTTACTGAAAAGCTCTTTGAACAGGAAACCTTTTGGTAAAGAGCAACTAATGCCCTTAATTACAGTTTGCAAAATGTTGCTTGGAGGAGAGTTCCTGGGGTCAATGATTGCATGACAGAGGATATCAGGTAAGTAATACGAGGCTGAGGGTGTCCTGTCTTAAATGCTCTTTGCTTGTCTTCTATATACACAAGACAATTCAGTATTTAAGTACATTTCTCTCTTCAGTCACTGTTCTTCCTTCAAATACTACTTTTGGTCTAAACATTCTGAAGGAGTTCATTTATCATTTTATTCAAGGATTCTTTATTTTGGATGTTGCATACTTCACCCCCAGTGTTTCCTATGCTCCCACTGTGATTCACTCGCACCAAGCTCTTACCAACAAAGACAATGTGGCTAAAGGAGCCTCCTCAGAGAAGGGATTACTTGTCTCTTCTTAGATACCCTATGCCAATAATGTTCATCCTAAAAATCATTTTTCTTGTATTGTGGTGCAAATTTGTAATCCCAAGGTCCATTGAGATAAAGGATTATGCAGTATTTGACTGTATCTGACACATCATAAATTTTTACTAAATGTTGAATTATATGTTTTTGCTATGATGAAAATGCCCGATTTGTTATTTGGATTATAGCCTGATTTTCCTTTTATGACACTGATACAAAGAAGCTACTCTATGAACCTGACTACATAAAGTTATGTACTTATTTCTTTAACTTACAAAATCTATTTCTGTAAAAACATTAGAATAAAATACTGGGCCAAGGGAAATTTTAAAATGCTAATGTAAAATTATGTAACAAAACAAGCTAATTCATTTTCAAATGGACTATAAAACTTTTGTAGTTCCTTAAACTCACAGGACAAATGTGAATATATGTGTGTTATCAAAAACAAAATATGGTATATTTAGGAAATCTATTTTCTTGATGATAAATTCTAATAAAGTTTTATATTGTGAATAATACCAAACTGAAAAAAGTTCTTCCCCACATAAATAAGAAATGATGTAATCTATAATTCTTCAGCCTTTGTAATGAGTTAAATGTGATTTAAATTAAAAATATTTTCTATGATATATATGCTGTACAATACTATGCATTTTATTTATGCTACATGCTTTTTAAAATCTCAAATATATAAACTACTATTTGTATGATTATTTTCAATATACTTGCAATGTATTTCTGAGTGTTCTGGAGAACTGATATTTAGTTTTAACTTCTTTGATTACATAGCATCCATATGATTTAAAAACTAGACATGAAGAAGAAAATGCTATGCTAATACCATCAAATTAACAATAAATTTTACATCTAAAAAAGTCAAATTGCAAATTCATATTTTCTATAGACTTTGTAAGAAATTACTATTAACTGAGAAGTTCAAATTCTGTAATCATTTTAGTCAATATTTATGGTAATTAATGAAAAGTATACAGTAGATTTTAAATGCTGTCACTTGAAAGCAAACAGGATCTATTAAAATCAACAAAAGGAATGCTTACAAAATGAAATTGAAATAAACATTCCAAATCATTAATTGAACTATATAAATTTTCAGTTGCATGACAGTGAGGATAGAATATTTTTTTCTAACATTAATCATGATATATGTGGAACTTGTTACTTCCTTCAAGATCTTTTTGATAAATAACTTTATCAGTAAATTATATTACCTTTTGGACCAGTGTTAATTGTTTAATTCTTTATCTGTCACAATAAGCCAAAGTATGGTAGAAAAGAAAAATGAATAGATTAACATTTTTACAATTGCTGTTATGTTGTCATATTTAAAAACATTTCAGCTCATTTTGGAATGTTCCAAGATTCTTTAAATGTATGAACATTTCCTTTTTTAGCTCAGATTTTAATTAATTATAAAATTCTTATCCAATTAATATAGCTGTTAAATTACCTTCCAAGGTAACATGGACCCAGGTCACAGAAAATGACAAACTGAATAAATCTTTGGGATCTTACTTTTCCTTATTGTTCCAGGATCTTGCCTAGTGAGAGCATATAATTGATGAGAATCCAAGGCATGAGACATACTGCAAGAGTAGAGTAATCAAGGAGAGGGGGCAAGATTCAAGGAGAAGGAGATTTTGGAGAAAAAAGAAAATGGTTGAGCATAAAAAGACTCATTAGCAGACAAAGGTTACAAGGTCAACTAATTAAACTTCTTCAAAGGTGTATAAATATAAATGACAATAAAATAGGTTAACTGTATTATTTGAAAGGTTAGGTTAAGAAGCTATCAAAATGGACAGTAGGGGTTTTGAAATTTATTGCCCAAGTCCTCAGTAACTTTGATATAAGATAAATAAATTAGCAAAATCTACATGTGAAAGGAAATTCTTCTGAAGCTCTATGTTTATAGTAAATGATGTTTCATCATTTCTGTGATCTAGCACTTACCGAATACTAAAGTTGCTATCTCTGTCAATATGTATATGAAAATATAAATCCTCCAGTAATTCTTCTGTTTAGAGCCTACAGTAGGGACAGTAAAAAATTATCCTTGAAAAGAAAATATATTGTAGAGATTAAACAGATAAATTAATATATTTATTAAAATATGTTATGGAAGTTTACAAAAGGTAAAACTTTTACCTACATGAAACTCAGATAGTAACAAAATTATAGTAATGTACTTGTGTAGTCTGCCTTCTTTCAAAGCTTAAGATTATAGGATTTATTATTTGTGAATGTGATAAGGGAGATCTACAAAGTATAGGGCTGCAATTACAGGCTGAAGTGGCTACTACAGAGAAGTATCCTTTAAGTATGGGGAAAACCATAATTAAAAGCTATCCTTACACCTCTTTGCTCTTTGAAAAAAAGAAGGAATTATAGAATAAAAGTGTAAGAATAAAATCATGTAATGGTATAATCACAAACCAATGAAAAGAAAAGCTAAAAAAATACAACCAAGATTCTAAACCAAATGCTAAACAAACATATATTTAAAATAATTTAAATAAGTAAAATTGGTTCAATAGTGAGTTTTAATGTATTATGTAAGAACTAGAACTAGAGCTTATTCAAGTAAGGCCTGATGAAATAGATCTGCAGCAATCCACAAATGCAAAGTCTCCATTCTGTGAAGGGAGAGTAAAGAGGTGATATAGCAAAACCATTCAGCTTGCACCTCTGGGCACTTTTTAACTTGTAGAGAAATAAACACCAATCTGTTTCTAGGCATGCACAGCTGTTCACTACTATGCAGTCCAAACCATTTCTATTAAATCAACTAGGCTCTGCTATAACTGTATTTTACTTTCAAGGCAGAAATACAATAAATACACCAGAGTTATTAAGAGTTGGAGAACACAATTTATATCAAGATTAATAAGCTAAAAATTTATTTTGCATTAGCTGCTATCATCTATGCCTGATGTATCATTAAACTTCATATTCTAACCACGTAAAATTAAGAAGAAACAAGTTGTGCAGAAAGGAGCCTTTGCCCTTATGTTGAAATGTATATGGATCATGATACTTAGGGAAGAGTGTGAGTAATTAATCTGTATCACCTTCCAGATACAACAAGTTTTGTGTCTAAGATTGAAGACTTAACTATTTCTATAGCTATAAGACAGAATAGTGATGAAATAAAGATTTGTTCCATTTAGACAAATATAAATTTAACTGAGTTCCAATCTAATGAAAAAACCTGAACTTATTCCCTGCATGTAGATGATGCATATATGTAAAAGAAAATCTTCAGGCAAATTAAACTTAATTAATAATTTAATCAAGCAAAGAACAATTGTGAATTGGACATCCATCAAAACCATATCTCTAGTGTGAGAAACTGAAAGTGTAAATAAGGACTAAAAGGTATAATAGATAATATGAAGTAGAAAGAAAAGGGGCAAAGGGGGAGAGGAAGTGGGAGGGGTAGGGGAAAGGAAAGAAGGGAATGGAATTAATATGAGAAAATGAACAAATGGAAATGAAGTCTTTGTAAATAGGGAAGGCAGGGGAAGGGGGAAAAATAAGAACCAAGAGAGATTATATAATAGTGCAAATTTCCAATGATGAATACCATTATATTGTATACTTAAAATGTACCAATAAAATAAAATAAAAAAAAAAAAAACAGACCAGACTCAAATGTCCATCTTTCTGAGCTCTCTACTCTGTTTTAGCATGGTAGCTGTCTCTCCTGCTTTCCAATACAGTATGTAATAAAATGTCTTCTTTTCCTTAAATTTTATATCTCTAATTTTTTATTGGTATGAATACAGGAGAGCTGTCCCCAAACAAAATAGTTGTGCTCCTGCCCTGCCCTGTAGCAGCAGCAGTTCTGTTCCCCCTGGATATGACAAAAAGGTTACTGATTATCTAGCTACCTATTTATCTACTTACCTATAGAGAGATGGCTAGATATAGATATATTTATGCATGGGTACTAGATAAGAGATCAAGTAGGTAAAATTCTTTTAACTTGAAAATTATTTTGTTAGATGTATCTCAGGTAAGTCAATCTGAAATTCAGTGAATGGCAATATTAAAGAAAATAGACTGTATATATAATGAAAATTTAAAAGTGTTTTTCTCTGGAGAAAAGTAAGCTGATGCTAAGATTGCTACAGGTTATTGCTTTCTTTCCATACTGATTTGAGTTTTAGTATTTATAGTTCATATTAAACTCACAATTGAGTAGTTTCTGCATTAGAGGCCAATTGAAAGACACTTCCACTTTCAATTCATTTGGACCTGAGAAGTATTTTGCTTCCTTCAACAACAAAACTTCATCACCCACTCAAAATTTAAGAAAGCTGCTTACTGAATGAAGGTCAACCTGATTTGATGGGGATATAATCTTACAGCTCACTATGCTGTCTAAGAAGCTAATGAGAAAAGGCTTAATTGTGCCAGGTTTAAACATTTGCGTGACATAGTTTCACATCATTTGGCATAGGATATGTCCTCCTTAGTCTATTTGATCATTAATTAGTTGTCAGAATTAGAAAGAGTTACTTTAACAGAAGTTAATTTATTTTTATCATAACTATATTTCAGGACTCAAAAGACAGGAACAAAATTGATTAAAGAGCTAGAATACCATTCAAGTGCAAAAGGTCAAAATGAGTCAAAATTAAAGAATTTGAATTTAAAGCAAAAGTGACTTCATTGAAAACCAAAGGCCCTGAGAATATAGATTTTTTTCTAAGGTTTAAAAGTTGATGTTATTCACCTCTAAATAGCACCTAAAATTTAACTTGAGCTATCTCAAAGATTAAATTAAATTAGATATGATTATGAATTTATTACCACAAACTAAAAGAAAGAAGAGTAAATCATTCATCCTTGAATTTAACTCATTCTGAATGACTACACTGGAGCTTGTTTAGATAAATCAAATTAGACCTTATTTGAGAGCCCTAAGGGTTTACTGAAGTTGTCCATATATCAGAGACTCATATATACAATGCTATTCTTGTACTTAGTAAAAATAAGCATTTTCCTTATGTTGGACTAAACTTTCCTTGGACTTCAATTACGTGTGCATTGTTTGTACGCATTAAGGTCTCATTAAAGCTGATTTTTGAGAGTGAGATCAGGTAGACTCTGAACTTTCTCTACATTGACTTGACTAATCAATAAATATTCCTATTTGAATATCACACTATATGCCCATATTTACTCAGTATATGGCCCATGCACCTCCTCTTCTTGTCATACAACTTAGCTAGCAAATTTTTAAAGTTTAGTGGTTTATACCAAAGTCCCTCCTGGAATTTCTCTTGTTTTTTTGCATTTCTGTTATCGGTTATTGCTTTTCTCTTTGTCCTGCTCTATCTTGTCTCATAGTTTTGCTTCTCATTTTACTACGTTCATTATTCTTTCAAATGATCTTGAAACTATGTGCCATCAACTTCTAATGTTGCATTATAAATATATGGTATTTAGGATTTTACCTTCATGCATATGTTCAAAATATTATATATGCTTGTTTCTCTTGTTAACAAGGATATTTATGTACTATTTCAGCTCTTTAACACAAAATTGTTTATGAATAATCTCTTCAACAAAATTAAAAATAACTCAGTAGCTCATATATTCCATATAATAATCAGATTAGTTGCGAGCAGAGTCAAAAACCATCATGATAGTGGTAGAAAGCATTCAGACAATACAGAAAGCTTAAAGAATTGCAGCGGAGGGCCGGGGATTTAGCTCAGTGGTTTCACCGCCTGCTGCACAAGCACAAGGACCGGAGTTAAATCCCTGGTACCAAAAAAAAAAAAAAAAAAAAAAAAAGAATTGCAGCAGAGTACAGATAATAGTAACTAAAATATATTTAGTGATTAATTTGTGCTAAGCACAAAATTAAGGCACTTCATTGTGATCATTACATTTATTTTCATAATAAACAGATGAGGTCATTACCAATTATATTTTATTTACACAAAAAGAAACTGAGAACAAATCACTTTACAAAGATTTGATATAGGTATTATTAAAGTTTAGATTGTAATTTACTAATATCTGAAAGCTTCAACTAACACCCTAATATATTATGTTTACTTCTAATCAGCTTTTACCATTATTTCAGGAATGTTCTGTCTAAAATAATGGACATAAAAATAATGTTTTATGATCATTTAATATGAACTGGAAATTTACTGTAAATTCCACCTCCACGATATCAAATCTAATACACTATATGCTATTTTAAATAAATTAAATAAATGAGTGATAAGTAAATGTAAATTGTTTTACTCTCCACTGATTGGTCAGGTTGGAAGGTCAAGGTTACAAGGCAGATTAAGTGTCCCTGAAGAAGACGTGAATACACAATTTCAGGTCACTGAGAACAGATAATGTGCACATCAGGCTCCCACAGAACAATATTTACTTACAGTAAGAGTAGTGACAGCACTCACAGGATGGGCCTCCATTGATGCCTTGGTTTTCTCATTTCCAGGGAGTCCAGTCAGCTGCTACTGGGAGACTTGTGGTTCCACTACCCAGTTCTGGCTGCTACCTAAACTTCCCCAGCTCTTTCTTTGTGGAGTCTGAAATGCATTCCAAAGAGCCTTGACATAGTTACTTATGCAAAACAGAGACACAGAGACATACGTGCACATCAAGCTCAGACCACAGCAACATATTCCCTTACAAAGTGATATGCCAAACCCAGGCCAAGTCCACTGAGACCTGGTGGTGCAGTGGGCAAAGCTCTGCATGACTGCTTATTCCAACATGTAAAATAATGGTTGAGCATCCCTAATCTGAAAACCTAAAACCCACAATGCTTAAAAATCTGAAAATTGTTTAGACCGATGTGTTTGATCCATGATCTCATGTGACAGGTTGCTGGTGTAACATAGGACAGTAATATTTTTGGACACAGTTATCTTTCAACTATGTGCATGAAGTGTATAAGATGCATAAATGAATTTCTTATTTAAATGTGGGTTTATCCCAAAATGTCTCATTACATATAGGCAAATATTTCAAAGTCTGAAAAAAAATTTAAAAAATCTCTAAAATCCAAAACGCTATTTGTCATAAGCATTTTGTATAAGGGATATACAGCAGCTACAATATGTTATTATTGTATTGTCCACAGGTCACTGTGGAAGACTTAGACTATTCTCAGAAATCTTTTTTTTTTTTTTTTGGTGAAATCCTTTATTGGAAAAAATGTACATATGCTGAGTATAACCTTTCAGAAATTCATTCACTGTTTCATGTGTAAATCATTCCTTCTATAATCTTTAAAGTAAAAATTTGGGGGTAGAGAGTGTTGGATTTTTTAAGGTCAATCATTGAAAGAGTCAGTGTTTTTAAATGAAATAGACAAATTATGTTGACTGTCTATATACAAAATGGTAGAGTAAAAAACTCTGGAATTCTTATCCTCCAAAAACAGAACAGCACCAGAAAAATGCCAAATTTGAACTCTTCATCACTTTGAGAATTAACTGGGCTTTCACCAACTCAAAGGAGTATAATTTCAAAAACAAACAAATAACCATGACTGCATTCTAGGCCCTCTGCTATTTAACTATTTGAAAATAAGCACAATAACATTTTGTTTCTCCATCATTTAAAAAGGAGTCTGCCACATACCTCATGCTTACAAATATTTCTGGAATGATGCAGGTCCATGTAATCCTATCACAGAAAGTCCTCTGTCACCCTTGCAAATTAGTTGTGACTCTCTTGAGTATACATAGCATTCACTAAACCCTTGTAGGACTTTCACAGAAAGTTCCCTTGGAGCTGTAACTTTGACCTCCTCCTGCGGTTTTTTCATTTTGTCCTGCAGCCTCCCTTCTCCTCAATGGCCTTAGCATTCTACCTCCAAAATAAGTCTGACCTTTCTTAAAAAATAAATAATCATAACATCTAAGTTAGTAAATGTCTTAAGTCAGTTTGTGTTGCTATAGATTGGTTACCTTTAAAAATATAAATTGCTTTCACTCAGTTCTTCACTTCATTTCTTCACATGATATGAAGAAAGCATCAGTCTTCTGCATTTTCTGGTAAGAGCATACCTGCCACTCATGACTCAACTCTTATGGCCTAAGTAAAATCCAAAACTCACACCTCCTATCACATCAGGTGTGAGCATTTATGATATGAAATCTGGGGCCATAAATATATTGACAGCATTTTTCTATTTTTTTGATTTGTAACACTAACATCCGCAGAAGGCAAGACACTACGGTTAAGCAGAATCTTTCTACCCAACCCGCATAGTCAATCCTTTATAACTTTCTCAGGAAGCTATTTGACAGTATCATATTAACCTAGCCATTCCTCTCACAGAAATCTTTAAAAAGTAATGAATACTCTTGTAAAATGACCAAGGTAAGATCAACAACAACAAAAAAATCAGTGGGGAAAATACATAATAAAGTGGGTTCTAATAATTTAGTAGCTTTATTTGTAGTTTTGGAGGTGATATTGTTTAGGCGAAAGGTTTAGAATAGGACTTATATTTCTAAGTTCTCTCTTACTCAACTAGAACCTTATTTTAAAGCTGTTTTGAAAGTTTTGATAATAATTCAACACCTTCAAAGACTATGACAACTAAAATTAACAGAACTCTCAGGTTTGTAGTCAATCTTGGATCTAGCAGTATTTTGCATTACTGAAGTACTAAAGATTTAGCAGAAAAATCCTCTGAGAATATCACTAAATTTGTTTCTTATTTGCTGAGAGGAGAAATCTCCTTGCCTCTGTTTGCCTGAGCTGTTTCTGATATTTGCTTCAATAACTTGAATAACATCATGCTTCCATGTAAAGTATCTCAAGCTTTTCAGTTTTCCTTTCAACTGAGTTTACCTAGAGACACTGCTTAAATATCAATATATAAAATCATTTTCTTCTGTTAAGAAAGATATCATTCATGCTTTATATGCTTCTTCCATTTTCTTTTTAAAACAATATATGTACCAATGTATTTAATAACAGTAAAAAAATTAGTATACTTAGGAAAGTCTTACAATTACTTTAATATTTTTCAGATATTCTGTCTAAAGAAAATCTCATGCACCATACAAGATAATATATTTATATTTTCACATTTATATGTCATAATTCTAAACTTTAGCTAGGTAAAGACATGTTCATGAATATATCCTATATGATCAAGACCCAGAAAAGCAGCCAGACACCTTGAAAGAAGCTGCACGTGTCAAAGTCTAAGGTTTTTGGAAGATAGGCAAAGTAACGTTTTCTGTCTCTGCTCTCCAGGCTGATGTTTACCACTACCTTGTTCTTTGACATTTCCAACCTACTTAGCCTTTGCTGATCATTCTTAACATAATGGAAATAAATTCTTAACCAAGTTTTGGAATTATCAATTTTGTTAAATATTAAAAATAGAAATTTACCAAAATTACCTGTATAAAAATATAATCTGGCTATTACTAAGTTCAGTAGTCCATTAAAATTATCGTCCTCCTCCACTTTGATTTATTTTGAGATACAAAAATTTGTAACATTAAAATTTTTAAACATATGAAGATTACAATAGTATATCCCTTTATACTTCAGGTGTTTCCAGAATATTATAAAATAAATTAAACAATATCATCTAGTCTGTTAACATTTCACTACGCATATTCCTAAAAGATAAATATATCTTTCCTAAAATGTAACCTTAATAATAGTATCGGTCTCAAATGTTAAAAACTGTTTTATATTTTCAAATATCCGGCCAGTGCTCACTTTTCTATATATCTGAATAAGAATATAAAAGTAATGTAAGTTTTTTGTTTCTACATCTCCATTCTAATTTCTTCCTACATAATTTCATTTTTTTGAATTTTTATAATTTTTTAAATCTCTTGTCATTTTTCCTGAATTCTGCCAGTCGCTTCCCAATGATATTATTAACATGTATCTCATTTCCTTGTATTTCTCAAAAATTAGTTATTAGATTAGGTCTTTTCATTATATGAGTTTAGTATGTATAAAGATGTGAAGTTTGTACTTTCAGAAACTACATGTCTGCTCATCTTAACTTTTGGTAAAGCTGTCTGCTATTGAGATTAGTTTATTGAGGTTGCAAAACTCGAAATTAAAATTAATTTTGCTTTGTTTATTAGCTGGAATATTCCTATACATTTCTTAACAGTGTGCTTTGATTAGCATAGTTTAGAATTTGTATAGGAAAGATAGGGTAAATCCCTAGATTATTTTCCCTTTATTTACCATTCATAATCATGGATTTATATATTTAATTTTAATATATTAGACTTATTATCCTGAAAACTGTCAAACCATCTAGATTTGTTCCTGGAACTTAATCAAATTGACCCTTGAGTTCTTTGGATTTGGCCCAAGCAGCCTCTTCTGGTGCCATGACACTCAGCTCCTGCACATCTGATGCCTATCCATCTCCCTTGCTATACATAAGCCTTTTCCTAAGATACCCTCTTCATCTCAGGGTTATTAGTTTTTGGAGAGCAAGTTGCAATAGGTGTGTTCATAGACACACATGAAGTTATTATTTCTTAGTTTTTTAGCTAAGAGACTTAGCAAAAATGTACATTTAAACAAAATGAAATAACATTTCTAATTGAACTTCTAAATTATATGAATCCTAATTTATCTCATTGTGTTTACCTTTCATCTCTATTATTCCACAACAAAAGTGTAATTATTTGTTGTGCAAACCTAATTCCTGTCTCCTTTAACAGTCTCAAAATTGATTGCACTGAAAGTAATGCAGCTAGTTAAAGACAAGCTATGATATTAATATAAACATTGTTTTGAATGTCTTTATGGTGAATTGGTCTTGAGTGTAAAATCAAAATATATGCTTTAATGTAATTTAGACTATCTCACAATAATGTTATGTCACAGGTTTATAACTTCATAGAATATTTCACATTTATCTTTGAAGGATACATTTCAAGGCTATCACTGGGCGGCTGAAATTTCAGATAGTACTTGGCTCTATCTGAGTGTGTGTATGTATATATTCACACAAATATATATGCATGCATACATATATGTGTATATATATATTTTTCTACATACATACTCAGTGTAATCAATTTGTAAATTGAGCACAATAAGAGACTTAAAAAATAATAAAACAAACCCTTTACAATCAATTATAACAATATAATAAAAGTCATACTATGTGTTCTCTTTTTTTTTTCCAGTACTGGGGACTGAACCCAGGATCTTTGCACTGAGCTACATGGCCAGTCTTATTTTATTATATTCTTATTAAATTTTGAGATGGATCTTGTTAAACTGCCCAGGCCATGCTCAAATTTATGTTCCCCCTGCCTACATCTCTCAGTCTCTTTTTTTTTTCAAAATCTTATTGTACTATATATCTTAGCAAGGTCAACATGAAGCTTTTTTTATTAGAAACATTTCTGCTTTTCACTTAAAGTAAGCACTTTACAGCTTTTCTTTGCTGTATCCAAATTGCAAATATCACTAATCTTGAGTGTTAGGGGCATTGTGAAGCGAATAAGAATTACTTGAATGCCACCATTCAGACACTGTGACAGTTGATCTGATAACGAACAGGGCCACTAAGTGACTAGCCACTGTGTATACAGTGGGAATAAGCTGGGTAAAAGGATGGTTCCCATATACTGCAAGAGGGAGAGCGATGGAGTGAGATTTCATCTTGTTGCTCAGAATGGCATGCAGTTTAAAACTTGTGAATTATTCATTTCTGGAATCTTCCATTTATATTTTCTGACTGAAGATTCAGACTGACTTCAGGTAAGTGAAACTTCAGAAAGTTAAACCCCAATAGTGACTAGGTTAAACAGGTTCATTTGTTCCAATTTAAATTTCTAAGACTTGTTTCTCTTAGATTAAATTTGTTTTATAGTCTTGTGTAATGTTTATGTGCTTCCAAAGTCATGTTCACAATGTTACAGACTTTTCTAAAAAGCTAGGTTTTAATCTTGTCCTCTCCAATATATTCTCTTCTTTACTCCATATGCAAACATTTAAAAACCATGATTACCTTTCCTTGATATTTTAACAAGGAAACACATACATGTATATATTGGAGCTTCTTAAGCAACTTCAATATCATGAATCTTGTACATGTAGCTTAAAGGTAGAATTCTGGTCTGGCATGCACAAGACCCTTGGCATTGATACCTAGTATGACCAAAAAAACAAGCAAGCAAACAAAAAATACTGGCTTTCTTTTCTTAATAAAATATAAATTAACTTCTCTTAACTTCTCCTTCCTTAGTTGCTTAGCACTGTAAGGATTTGATTTTTTTTTTTTTTTTTTTGAGACAGGTTTCTTGCTATGTAGTTCAGGCTGGCCTTGAACTCACTGTGTAGCCCAGGCTGGCCTTGAACCCCTGGCAATCCTCTTGCCTCTGCCTCTCTAGTGCTGGAATTACAGGAGTGGGCCACCATGCTCACCTAAGGATTTTAATAGTTCACGAAGCTATTCCTTATTTATGAAGATTCCAGTTTTTACCAGATATTTGCCATTACAAATGAGGGCACGGGCCAGAGATTTAGCTCAGTGGCATCGCGCCTGCCTCAGAAGTGCGAGGTCCTGAGTTCGATCCCGGTATCAAAAAAAAAAAAAAAAAATGAGGTCACAAGAAATACCCTTGAGTACGTGTCTTTTCTTGGTTTTGACAGTGCTTGTTTGGTAGAAATTTTGTAAGTGAAATGGTTGGACAAAAGGATAAATGTATATACATTTAATAGGGATCAAGAGATTGATGGAAGGGGATGGAAGGAAAAGAGGATGAAAAGAAGGAATTAAGATATATTATGTATCTGTACCAATCTCCACTAGGAATGTAAACATGTACTACACATGTGTACCAATAAAAACTTATAAATTAATAAAAGCATGCTAATTTTCACGTTGCACATTGCTTCCATTTACATGTTGTACATTTAATTAAAAATTCCATATTTGTTTCAGGAAATATTAGATTATATTAACATATATGACCTTTTAGTTACATATTATCTTATAGTGGCTCTTCAGGTGAGTTTCTAGAATTAAAGGAATGGGGTAAAGTTTTCTTGAATATGACTATGATGAATATTTGTATTCTAGTACTCATTCCTCTTTGCAATTAACTTTGACTCTCTTCCTATCAAGAAGTTTCTACATTTGAATTTGTACCAAGAAAATAAAGTCAATAAATAGAAACAATCAATATTAAACACTTTAAAAGCAGTATTATTAATTCTTTCTTTAAGTCAAATATTTTAATCAAAAGGAAAAGTTGCACCTAAAATTGCTATTTTTGAGCTTCAGAGATGCGATAAGTAACAACCTATGTAAAGTTTAACAGAAAGAAAGCAAGTACTAAATGCAAACCAATGATGTAAATTCATACCATTCTAAACTAAAAGTAAACATTGTCTCAATAATATGATATCCAGTGTTTATATTCCTCTAAAGGAATGATATCTTTGTATAATTTTAATGGAAGTTTCCCTGTAGACAATCATATAGACTTGTTTAAATTCTTCCTGAGATTAAAACAATAACAATACTATTAAGAGGCCCCTCTCACAGTTACTTAAATTAGCCTTCCTTTGAAAGATTCAACTTGCTAAAAAATAGATTTTTTTGTTATCAGAATGGAAAGTATAGTCTGTTCCTCAATGGGTTCATTAAAATGACTTTGTAACAAATGTAATTTCTGTGAAAACCCAAAACAGAACAAATATTTTAATGGTGCAAAGGTACATAATCAGAGTTATGTTTTGAGGTTGACAGCAGAAACTCAGAGAAATAATGGATGGAAAAAGTGTAGGGAAGACATATACTGAAATCATCTTATAATATGGTTGACACTCTAAAATAAATATGCATTCTATTTTTTTTTTGTTGTTGGAAGGTAGTGGAAGTAAAAGTCCATTCCCTGGACATACTAGTAGCTATCTTGTCCATTATATATTTCTTCATAAGATATGGAAAGCAGAAGTGAGAAAGATGTCTTCTCTTATGTTTATTGGCAGTTGCTACTAGCTAAGAAGTGAGGCAGCAGTAGAATTTCACTTTCTATTCAGCTTAACATTAAGGAAGAATTCAGAAATACCTATAACTCTCAGGGTACAGTCTCTATTTTCATGGGATTATGTTCATGAGATTCAGTTAAGAGCCTGATTGCACTATTCTTAAAATAGTTATATGAGTGTCTCACTGTATACACTGTACTATTTCCTGCTTCCAATAGTTGGACTTTTGTTTATTCTATTTGATGAATACTGGGAAACACAGGGTCACTTTGTCATGACATATATTTTGACAATACTCATTGTTATTTGACAAAATAACATGATATTTATTGAACATCCACTATATAACTAATTCATTCATAATTATCTTTTACACACAAATAATATTCTGAAGAAAAAGTTCTAATAAGGACCCACTTGAGAAATGTAACCATAACTTTTACTGTACAAACAGGAAGTAACAGGAACCCAAAAAGAGAATATGGGTATAAATTAGATGTAAAAATATGACTGGTAGGCAGAATAATGACCTCTCAAATGTAATATTGCTTTACTTATCCAAAAGGGCTTTCCAGATATGATTAATTTACAACCCACGAGGTGGGAAGTTTATGCCAGATTTTCTGGGAAGTGATGATTTAATTAAAAAGCAGGGCCTTCACAGTTAGAGTGATATTTGAAGACTTTATTTTCTATCATTAATGATGAAGGAAAATGGCCATGAGCCAAAGAAAGCAGATAACCTACAGAAAAAGAAAAAGAAAAGAAGAAATGAAAAAACAAAATACTGCTAGAGCTTCCAGGAAATGAATCTTGCCTGGGCAACACTTTTATTTTATCCCAGTGAGACTGATTTTATATTTTTCCCCCAAGAACTGTAAGCTAATAAATTTATGTTGTTAGGATCCACTAACTGTATGGTACTTTGTCATAGCAGCTAATAAGTTATCATTTTTTTGTACTCTTACTTTTGACTTTCTTTAGTATAAAACAAATAAAAAAGGAGTAGGGAGAAGAGGGGAAGTACAAATAATTAAGATGCATTATGTATATGTACTACCTTCCTACATTGAATGCAATCATTATGTACTTCAAACATATACTAATGAAAAATTTTTAAATTATATATGTATATATATAAAATTACAAATTGAACATAACTCTGAACTTAGTAAAAGGAAGAGGTAACTTAACCCAAAAGATCATACTCAATTATTATATCAATATACACCCCAATAGATAGCCAGTCTATTTTTTTCCCTTAATAGAAATGGAATTATACAATATGCCATCTTTTTCTGACCCTTCACTTCTTATTATATTAGTAATTTATTATTATATTAGTAATTTAATTTATATTTATCTGTATAGTTGTTGATTGTTCATTGTTCAAGTCTATGCTCTATATCCTTGTGTGACTATTCCAAAGTTCTTAAATCAATTTTATTCTTGATGAGCATGTGATATTTTCCTTTATATTCAATCTCGGGTAATATTTTAAATTTTTCAATCTATGTGTTTTTGGAGCCCATGTAATTTGTATTTAGTGGAATATACTGAAATAAAAATTTATTGTAACAAAATATGTGTATATATTCAGCTTTATTAAATTTTACCAGTCATAGTTTAAAGATAGAAGGCCTCTAATTTCTTTGACATTTTCCCATTTAGAAGAGAGATATATTATGTCTCATTACCCTTAGTCTGTATGCCTTCTTAGAATAATAGAAAATGTCAGAAGGATGCTACATACTTTTCTTATCTAAGGCTTTAAGACTCTTGTAGTTACTACATGTTCTAGGAATATTCATTAATAATTTCATTCTCTTTGATAGACAGTCATGATGCCATGAGAACAAAGGTCAAGACATATAGAGAAACCACAAGTAGGCTGCACCTTGTATTTTGTCACTTCCAAATATACCCTCTTACCCTCCAACTTCTGCCACACCAGCACCGTCCTTCTAGACTTTCCAGTCTCCAAAACTGTGAGTCATAATAAACCACTTTCTTTTGTAAATTGCAGTCTCAAATATTTTGTTGCGGCAACAGAAAACTAAAACAACTACTTAGGATAATTTTTTTTCCTCAGGATAATTTTTTATATTTTCCTATATTTTAGAAATATATTTCCATGTTATAATCATATAAGAAATAATAAGAGTTTTTAATGGACTACATAAAATGAGAGTGATGGGTATATAAAATTGCCTTGGAATATTTCAATACTTAGACTTGTTTCAGCTTATATAACATGAGGATGACGAAGTTAAAAATTCTTATACTTTTTCAGATTACCTTTTTGAACTAACAAAATGTATTTCCACACTCTGTATCACAGTATCCAATCGACTGAAGGACACAGTAAAACAAAGTGAAAGAACTCAGTCACCCACAAAATCATGTCAGGAAAAGATACACACTTTCAAATTTATCACATGCTTATCATATCAATTAACATGTATCCCATTGTAGGGTAGTCATGTGTATTCAATCGCATCATGTTTCTTGCCAAAATATTCATATAAGAGCTTGTTTAAACTAGTCAGGCTTTCTATTTCTCTGGAAGAAATTTCCATTTGAAGTTTTTCTGTGAAAGTATGTTCAATATGATAAAAATTCACCAAGTCAGTTTGTTTTTTGTCTTTATGTTTTATTGAAGAGTCATCAGAGAAATAATTGTAGGATATTTTGGTTATAGAGGGTCAAGAAAATTAATGATGAAAGTAAACTCTTTGATTTAATTAATTTGTGTCAAAAATATAAAATCTAAAGTGGCTGTAGGTCAAGCTCTTTCCTCTGAAAAACTTTGTCCAGATGTACACAAACTACAAAATACTTCACATATAGTTTATCATCGCATATTGCAGGTTTGGTACTCTGCCAACATTAAAACTATCAAACTCTAAAACTTAAAGCTCTTGAAATTTTTATGGTTGATTCAATAGTTATAATAGTTTTATCTCAATTATAGAACCTGAACTGTCAAATCTTTCCCAGTTCCAAACTCTGCTCTATATTTTGTAGTTATAATGTCTTTTTGAAAGTAGTTATCTTTTCTCTTTTTGATTAAAAATACAGTGTGCTAGAAAATGTATGAATATATTGGGCTTCAAACTTCTCAGGCTTTTTCTTTCTTTTTAAAAATCTACTCATTGCAGTGTTAAAGGGACAACAAATATTACAAATATCCCAATTCCAAGACTTTAGTAAAGTACATGAAAATACTATAAGTATATATAAAGGTACCCAATGAATTATTTATTGTAAATAAAAGTTCTGAAGTATGGTGAAATGGAACAAAAAAAAAACCCATTTACATTCCTTTTTCATCACTTAAAAGTGCCTGAATATATATAAGCAAAGATAATAGAGCCTATGAGGTAGCAGAAAATCAGGAACTTTGTCTCTTTTGATAGCATACAGAAAGTATCAGGACAAGAGTCACAGATAAATCCTCAAGTGAACTACTCCCTTTCACTTTATAAATAAAAACACACTCAGGTTGATTGAAAGGCAAGTCATATCAGCACTGTTTAGAGCTATATCAGCTAAGGAAAGAATGAATGAACTTGAAAAAGATAAATGGATTTGCCCGGACATAGCTCAGTGGTAGAGTGCATGCTTTGTATGCATGAGGACCTGGATTCAATCTCTAGCACTGCAAAAAAATAAAAATGAAAAGAGAAAAAGAAAGAGAGAAAACTATTTAATATAGATGCCAAACTTATTCCATTACAATTCTGTTCACAAGGTTATTTTAATTGATAGTATATTGAGTACTATTCTTCACTTGCACTACTTGTATGGTTCTGTTATCCCTTGCCTGTTAACCAGATGCCACCATATGAGAAATCCATTTTAATGTACAAACACAATGTTTGAGTCAGCTTATGTGTACTTCCTTGTGAATATGTTTCTATGTATCTAGGTCTCCCTAGTTTCCTCCTGCTAAATATGAATACACAATATGTTCCTGCTTTGCTGGCTCCCCAGAGTATCAATATATTAGTATTCATAGTATTATTGCTGCAAATCATCCTCAAGTTAGAACAAAAGATTCAACCTAAAATTATATTGAAATGTACATTTTAGTGATAGATTTCTATTTTGTGGCAGCATATTATTAGTTAATTCATTTAGAAGAAAATACTGTTCACTTAAGAGTACACATTGGCAAGGCACCAGGGAATGAAAAGTAAGTTCCTCTCTTTTTTAAATTTCTGTATAATGCAGTCTCCTGATGCCTTATAAAATACAAAGGTACATATGCCAGAAAGAAAGCAAGACTCGTTCTAAAATACTTAGCTTTCCATATGGTGTAATTGATTTGTAGATCCTTATTCATTATTATTATGTAAGAAATTGAAAATACTCTTCTCACTATAACAATAACAAAGACATTTTAATTGAAACTATAAAAACATCAAAAATTTTAATGCATTCTTTGTTAGCTTTTTTTTTTTTAAATGGGATTTTCCTATTATGTGCATTTACAATGGGAGAGGAAGTACACCAAAGGCAGATGAAGATCTCTCTTTCTCTCCTGTTGTTTTACTTTTAGGTGTTTAGACTCAATGAACTTGATCCCCAAGTTAAATACTGAGCCAAGTTAAATGCTGAGTTAAATCCTCAACTATATATTTCTCTCTTTTTCTAATTTTTTTCTTTCACTAGTATATGAATATTTGTACCCCCTAGTTAATAGTCAAAGCTTTTAAAAGAACATCCTCTACTTTAGTATTTTAGAAAGTGATCATAAAGAAAATCTTGTTAAGATAGTTTTAATTGGCTGAACCAAATTTTGCCAGTGATAAACAAAATTTTAATCTTAACATAAGTATGTATATTCAACAGAAGTTTTTCAGTTGCAAGTGATATAAACCCACTGCAAACAGCTTCAGAGTAAATGGGGATTAGTGGGTTTACATAATCAGGAAGATCAAGTGAGTATTTTAGAAATAGTTAAACAAAGGTTAATGCCTCTAGGAGAGTTTTCTCTTTTTCTCCTTTTCCTCACATTAATATTTGTCTATATGGAAATTCATTTATTTTTTATTGGTGACTAGAACAAGTACTGATAAATATGTGGAAAGAAGAAGAAATAGCTAATGTTATTGGCAACATAAGAGATAAGAGGTTGTGTAATAGCTCAAAATATGCATATGCATTCATGAGGAAGAGAGGGAAAGACAAAGATAGAGACAGAGACACACAGAGACAAAACTGTCATAGTAAATATGGCTTGCTGAATCATTCATAGTAACGCATGGATATAAGTTTATTATCAGTCCAGCCTAGTTAGCTATGTAAGAAATGACACAAAAAATGAGTGGCACAAAAAATAAGTCATAGCACCACATAGTAATTATGACAAAGTTAGAATGAAGAAAAGATTGATTAGCCTTTAAATTAGGACGTATATCTGTGCAGGAGTACTTTTTTAACCCGGTCTGATATGAGTGATTTTGTTAGGTAAACAGAAAAGGGGAGCATTTTGAAGTAAAGCACCCTATGCAAAGGGCTGTAGATCAAACTAATCATGACTAATCATGACATTTTAGAATTCCTCATTATCCAAAACATTTCAAGATTTTTTGAGAGTTTTGATTTTTTTTAATATTATGATTTGTGTGGAAATTGAAAAGTTTTACTTGAAAGAGTCAATATCAGTGGGACATTACATGTGGTGAAGTTCAATTTAGTATTTTCAGATACTTCACAAGATTAAGACATGAAGTTTTAAAATATATATATTTATCAAAGCCAGTTACTGTTGTAAGATAACATAAAATGGATAATTTAAACAGCAGAAGCATATTCTCACAATTCTGGAGACTAGACTTCCAAAATGGGGCACCCTGTGTCGTTCAGTTGTGGTGAGGGCTCTTCCCGCCTTGCTAGTGACTACATGCTCACTGTATGCTTACACACCTCAGGAGAGGGAGAAGGAAAGACAGAGAAAGAGCACAAAAGTCCAAGATTTCTGGTGTCTGCTTACAAAGTCACCAACCCCATCCTGGAGGCCCTATTTTCATTACCTCATCTAATCCTGATTACCTCCCAAATGCCTCATCTCCACATATTTTCTCCCTGGAAATTAGAGCTTCAGTGATACATTTTGGCAGGCAACAATTCAGTCTACACCACTTGTTTCTGGCCCCGCAAGTTCATGATATGCTCACATACAAACACGTTACTTTCAACCAAACAATTTCTGCCTTAAAGAATTTCAGGATCAACTCTGAAATTCAAAGTATCATATAATTATTATCTAAATAAGATATAAATGAAATTAAAAATGATTAATTCTGAGGCCAAATTCCTGTCTAACTGTGAACCTATGAAGCCAGATTGGAAGCCTTAGAAGCCAGCAAAGTGCTTCCAAAATGCAAGTATGGGGTGAGGACAGCATAGATATTGAGCTTCCAAAATGAAGAAATAAGAAAACAGTAAGTAGTTTCAAAAGCATTAGTTCCTAATCTCAAGAAATGCTCCCTTGACCTTGATACTCCACTTTCCAGAATCACTAGAGTTGTAGAATCACCCACATGCGGTAGCAGAGTGTTTTCACTGACACTTTTCTCTGTGAGACCACCACATAAGAAAATCCTGAACCCTGTACTGCCCTTTGAAATCAAAGTGGAGGGAGCCTTGCTCCCCGGACCTGTGAACTCTAGGCCTGTGGCAGTAATGTTGATCTTGCAATCATTTATCCTTTTGTTGAAGGATAGCACACATTTTCAGCAAATATTTGTGTCATCTTGTCCTATAGAATCCAACAGGTCAGCCTTCTTTCATTCTGCCTTTCCTCTTTCCTTTCAGTGCAAACTGGCAGTTACATCCAAACAAATGTCTGATCATATATAGCCACAATTTGATCCACCTGATTTGCCAATAAATACAAGCTTGAAATGTTATGTTTCCAAATAATACGAAAAAAAAGCTCAGGCATTTGTGCTCAACTTGAGACTCTAAATTCCTTTTTGTTTTTTATAGCTGCCAGGCAATCAAGATGGGATGGATTTATTTTTCTTTCTATACATTCACAAGACTTCCCATTACTTTTGTAGTTGGTAGGATTGTGTGTTCATATTTAATTTGAATAATGATTCAAATTTTATGTTCTTTTAGGCAAGTTATCTTTTTAATTTCTCCCAAACACTTTTTTAAAGAGATATACCCTAATTTCTATGAAACACCTCCCAAATTAGGAAACAGATAAAGACCTTCATCTAGGGAATACATACTCCCAGTCACATGATAAGAAATTTATAACACTATTATTTATTTTATTTGAAATTAGCATAATGTTATTATTTAATATTTATCAACAAGACAGAATTTTAAAGATGTAGGAAGATGAAAAATATTCTCATATATTGGTGACAGAAACTTGAATGTTATCAAATGTTGGAAATGTAAAATTGTGCTGTATCTTTGGAAAATATGTGATACCTTTTAAATTAAATAAATACAAAGACACAAATACAGAAATGATATTCCTAGAAATTTATTTAGCAGAAGTCAAAGGTCTTCTATAGAATACTCAAGGACATTGACTGCAGGATTAGTCCTAGTAGTTTAAAATGGGCACAAAATGAAAACATATTGACTTTGGAAAAGAAATATTATGGAACATCCCATATGGGGTATCAGGTATCCATTCAAAAGAATGGATTCATGTAATGTACTATTATGAGTTTAAATCATGGGATCTCATGGACTACTTTTAAAAGGGAAGTGACACTGACTTAAAGAGAATTTTTAGAAAATGTTGGTGAGCAACGCAAAAGAATAAGTATAATAAGATTCCATTTTTATAAAGAAACACTTGCAAATCTCAATGTATAGGTGTATGGGGGCATGGATATATGTACATTTTTATCTATCTATATGTATGTATATATATTATTATATTAGACATGTATAATATTATTATGTATGCATAATATTTTATGTATATAATATTAAATGTAAAGAAGATTCATCTTATGATGATAGATGTATAATTTGGGGAGCATAAATGTACTTTACTAGAAGAGAATACAAGAAAAGTAGAACAAATTAAAAAAGAAAAGTTGTATATTAATTAACAGAAAATTTGATCATACATACATATAAATATATATGTATGTATATGTGTGTGTATTGGAATTGAATTTCAAACAGTAAGATTTAAATTATAAAGAAAAATAGCATTTTATGTGATTTCTTCCTTCCAAAGATTCAGCTACACTCTACTTATAAAATAATAGACAAATACATCTTTATATTCAAAATACACTTTATAACATAGTTTCATCAACAATCAAGCAAAATTATTCTAATGTATCTTTTATTTTATTACTTTTAGAATTTTACAAACTAATATCCCCTTTTTAGTCAAAGAAAGTTTTCTTTTTGAAATGTTATTGCTATTAATAATGTTAATGTTTTAAATTATATAAAATATATACACTTCCTCCTTTGAAAATTCTACTCCATATTCTTTGATTATTTTAATGGCCTTCAGATAAATTTGAAGCAAAATTGAGAAAGGTTATTATATGCACAACTCTAGCTTTAATTGCAACATTTATCATGCCAAAACTGTAGCTGCCAAAAATACATTGGCACTAAGCACATGTGTACTTTCCCTACAGGGATTTTATGATCCAACAGCAAAGAATGGCTGCAAACCATGGTCACTGTCATGGAGAGCCTCCCCTAAGCAATAAAATAGCAAGTTTGAGAAGAGAACACAGAAATTTTTAATTTAATCTTTTATAAAAACAATATTTTGTACTATTCCTTTATAATGTGTATCCATATATAACTATTAATATATTGTCACCACAGCCCTCAAATCATTATTAGAAAAAGTAACAAACCATAAAGATATCAATAAAATACTATTAATATTAAAACATCTTTCCTATTACATTATTGCTCATTTTTATTCAAGAGGACATAGAGAAATTATACTATAATTAATCCTAGAATATTTCCCTACCTTAATAGCAAATAAAAAACAACAAAAAATCTTAATTCGATCAAATGCCTAAAAGAAAAAGAAATGTATGCGAATTTCCTAAACTTGCTTCTAATATAGAATGTATAAGAAATTCTTAAACTTAGATTACAATAATTGTGGAATAGATTGTGAGTAAACATTTACTACTGCTAATAATGCAAAAATTTGATGCATTTTTGAAACAAGTTTTAGAGTATGAAAATTAATTGATGTACTTTGTAAAATAAAATTTCTTGAGACAGGGTCTCAAAGTACATCGCAGGTTGGCCATGAACTTGCTATGTAGCCCAGAGGGGCCTCAAATTTGTGATCCTCCTGCCTCAGATAGAAAATTAAGATTGCAGGAATCAATCAGGTTAGGCTAATACAAATTATTTCATATATATATGTATATATATATATACACATATACATATATATATACATATACATATATATACATATATACATATACATATATATATACACATATATATATATCTTCTGTCCAAGTAAAAACTGGCAAACATTTTTCCCATTCTGTAGATTGTCTCATTACTCTATTGGTCCTTTCATTGTTTCTTTTGCAGTGCAATGTTTTAAATTGATATGATGCCATTTGTTGAATAATGATATTATTTCTTAGTCAACTGGGATTCTGTTCAGAATTTCTTTTCCTATGGCTGTGTCTTCAAGAATTTTATCTATTTTTTCTTCTAATAGTGTAAGTATTTCTGTTTTAATGTTTAGATCTTTGATCTATGTTAGTTTTAATTTAGTATGTGGTGGGAGATGTGGGTCTAGATTAAATCTGAGTATGGACAGACAATTTTCTCAGCACCATTTTTGAAAGGGCTGTCCTTCTTCCAGCCTATGTTTTTGGCATCTTTGTCAAAAGTCAAATAGCTGAATGTGCCTGGGGTTGCTTCGGCAGGCTCTATTCTGTTTCATTGATCCACTTGTCAGTTTTTCTGTCCACACAATGTTCTATTTAGCGCTGTAGCTTTGTAATATTACATAAGGCTGGGGTGGTGATGTCTCTTGCTTTGCTCTTGTTGTCCTTCTATACAAATATTATCTGTCTATTTCCATTCCTCCTACATGATTATAGCATTATTTTAAATAAATCCAAAATTATTATTATATACTTAAGCAAATATTAATTATAAAGCCAAGAGATATGTTGTAGTAATATTTCATTGATATGTTTCTGTCATTATAAAAGTTATTTTTTCTTATGAAATATTCTTACAAGCATTTTATATTTTATATAAAGTATGTATAATGTCTGATATTTTAAAAGTCTTAGTTTTCTGTGTGTGCTTGTGTGTGTCCATGTGATTGATTGATCACTTCTGGTCGTCGCCAGAATGGATCTACTAGACTTTATTCTCCAGGCTGATCCAGTCATTAGCCCTACTCCATATCATCTTCTGTATTTCTCTTAAGTTATATTCTTAATGAGTCAGTTTCTGGAGTTTCATTTTTTCTATACTATTAACTTCTGAGTTTTGTTAGAGAAGTGTCAAACAATTGTTAAGAAAGTGTTACTCTAAAATAAATTTTGTAAGACTGTGTTAATTCATCAGTTTAAAAATAAAATATATTTTAATAATTCTGGAATTAAGATGCCTTTTTACAATTGATAATCTTTCATAATTACCCTCAGCCAGGCCACAGATTTGATATAATGGCCATTTTTGGTGGACACATGGGAATCACTCTAAAAGCCATATGGTGCTACATTCTTTTTTTTTTTTTTTTTGTATTAAATGCTTTTAGTGGTACTTTGTAGGTATACAACACAATTACATTTCTCATTGGGAATTGTACCTTTACATAATACATCTTGGTTCTTATTTTTTCCCCATTCCTAGCCCTCCCTTCACCCTCTCCACCCTTCCCTATTTACAAAGACTTTATTTCCATTTTTTCCATTTCTCAGCATTTTTCCTTTCCCTTCTTTCCTTTCCCCTGCCCCTCCCACTACCCCTACCCCTTTGGACCTTTTCTTCCTATTTTACATTATCGATTATTCATTCTAATCATTGGTACATTTTAGGTATACAATATAATGACATTCATCATTGGAAATTTGCACCTTTACATAGTCTCTCTTGGTTCTTATTTTTCACCCTTGCCCAGCCCTCCCTTCAACCCCTCCAGTCCTCCCTATTTACAAAGATTTTGTTCCTATTTTTCCATTTTCTCATATTAATCCCATTCCCTACTATCCTTTCCCCTAGCCCTCCCACTTCCTTCCCCTTTGCCCCTTTGCTTCCTATTTCAAATTACCTGTTATACATTTAGTCCTTATTCACACTTTCAGTTTCTCACACCAGAGAAACTATTCGGAATTTACACGTGTGTCCTATTTATTTCACTTAAGAGTATCACCTCAATGTGCATCCACTTAACTATACATGTCTCTAACTTCTCATTTTTTATGGCAGAGTAGTACTCCATTTTATTAAAAAAAAACACATTTTCTTTATCCAGTCTCCAGTTGATGGGCATTTGGGCTGTTTCCAAGTTTTAGCTATTACAAACTGCACTGCTATGAACATGGGCACACATATATCACTGTGGTATGATTCTTTTAATTCTCAGGGGAAGATCCCCAGCAGTGGAATAGCAGGGTCAAATGGGATTTCCAGTCCTAGTTCTTTGAGGTATCTCCATACTGATTTCAACAGTGGTTGCACCAGTCTACATTCCCACCAGCAGTGGAGCAGGGTTCCTCTTTCCCCACAGCCCCACCAGCATTTGTTATTGGTTAATTTCATGATAGCAGCCATTCTTTCTGGAGTGAAATGGAATCTCAGCGTTGTTTTCATTTGCATCTCTCCAATGACCAGTGATGTTGAACATTTTTTCATGTATTTATTTGCTATTTCTACTTCTTTGTCTGAGAAATGTCTGTTCATTTCAGATGCCCATTTTTGAATTGGGTCTTTAAATTTGGGAGGTCTGATTTGTTAAGTTCTTTATAGATTCTAGATAGTAGACCTTTGTCTGAGGAAGAGCAGGTGAAGATTTTTTCCCACATTGTGTGTTGTCTCTTCACACTGCTGGCGGTTTCTCTTGCTGTGCAGAAGCTTTTTAATGAGAAGAGATCCCACTTGTTGATTGTTTGTGCTAGTTCATGGGCAACTGAGGTTTTGTCCATAAAATCTTTTCCTACACCAATGTCTTCAAGAGTTCTATCTAACCTCTGTTTCAACTGGTTCAGAGTTTCTATTTTCATATTTAGATCTTTAATCCATTTTGATTTTAGTTTAGTGCATGGTGAGAGATATAGTTCAACTTTTAATCTTTGGCAAGTTGAAGCCCAATTTTTCCAGCACCATTTATTAAAGAGGCTATCTTTCCTCCAGTGAGGGTGTTTGGCTCCTTTATTGAAGATGAGATGGCTGAGTGTGTCTGGCATTGTTTCTGCATCTTCTAATCTGTTCCACTGGCCCTCAAGCCTGTTTCTTTGCCAGTACCATGCTGTTTTTATCACACTACCGTTGTAGTATAGTTGCAGGTTGGGGATTGTAATACCCCCTGCCATGTCTCTGTTACCTAGAATTGCTTTTGCTATTCTGGGTCTCTTCTTGTTCCAAATGATTTTTTGGATTGTTTTCTCAAGGTCTATGAAGTATGATGCTGGAATCTCAATTGGAATTGCATTAAATCTATATAGAAGTTTTGGAAGTATGACCATTTTCACTTTAATAATTCTTCCTACCCAGGAGCAGGGGAGGTCTGTCCATTTTCTGATATCATCTTTAATCTCTCTTCTCAGAGTGCCATAGTTTTCAGACAAGAGGTCTTTGATTTCTTTCGTTAGGTTGATTCCTAGGTATTTCAGTTTTTTAGATGCTATTGTGAAAGGAATTGTTTGACCTATTTCTCTCTCAGTGAGTCTGTCATTGGTGTAGAGGAAAGCTATTGATCTTTGTATGTTGATCTTGTAACCAGTTACTTGACTGAATTTGGTTATTAAGTCTAGAAGACTTTTGGTGGAGTTCTTGGGGTCTTCTATATAGAGTATCATGTCATCTGCAAATAATGACAATTTGACTTCTTCATTACCTATCTTTATTCCTTTTATTTCTTTCTCTTGTCTAATTGCTGTGGCTAATGTTTCCAGAACTATATTGAACAAGAGTGGTGATAGTGGCCATCCTTGTCTTGTTCCTGATTTGAGTGTGAAGGATTTCAGGTTTGGACCATTTAGTATGATATTGGTTGTTGGTTTTTCATAGATGGCTTCTATCAGTTTGAGGTAGAGACCATCTATTCCAATTTTTTGCAGTGTTTTTATCATAAATGCATGTTGGATTTTGTCAAATGTTTTTTCTGTGTCTATGGAGGTAATCATATGGTTTTTGTCCTTTGCTATATTTATATAGTGTATTATATTGATTGATTTGTGTATATTGAACCATCCCTGCATCCCTAGGATGATCCCACTTGATCAGGGTGTATGAACTTCTGGATGATCTTCTGCATTCTGTTTGCCAGTATTTTATTAAGGATTCTTGCATCTATGTTCATTAGTGAGATTGGCCTATAATTCTCCTTTTCCATTGGGTCTTTCTCTGCTTTGGGGATCAAGGTGATGCTTGCTTCCAGGAATGAACTTGGGAGTATTGCTTCCCTTTCAATTTCATTGAAGAGTTTAAACAATAGTGGCAGCAGCTCCTCTCTACATATCTTGTAGAATTCAGCAGGGAAGCCATCAGGGCCTGGGCTTTTCTTAGTTGATAAGTTTTTAATTACATTTTCAATTTCATTGGTTGATGTTGGGTTGTTCAGAATTTTTAGGTCTTCTTTATTCAACTTTGGTAATTCATATGTATCTAGGAATCTGTCCATTTCTTCTGTGTTGTCCATATTATTGGCATACAGGTTCAGGAAGTAGGTATTGATGATCCTCTGGATTTCTGCTGGATCTGTTGTAGTTTCACCCTTTTCATTCCTAATTGCATGGATTTGGGACTTTTCTTTCCTTTTTCTAACAAGGTTGCCTAAAGGTTTGTCAACTTTGTTGATTCTTTCAACGAACCAACTCTTGGCTTCATTAATTTTTTTGTATCATTCTCTTAGTCTCCATTGCATTGATTTCTCTTCTGATCTTTATAATTTCTTCCCTTGTATGAGCTTTGGGTTTGTCCTGCTCTTCTTTTTCTAGAACCTTGAGGTTCAGCATCAGGTTGTTTAATTGGGCTCATTCTGTTTTCCTAATATGCATATTCACTGCTATGAATTTCCCTCATAAGACTGCTTTCATTGTGTCCCATAGATTCCGATATATTGTATTGTCATTGTCATTTAATTGAAGGAACTGTCTGATTTCTTCTTTAATTTCCTCTGTGACCCATTGGTTATTCAGAAGTGTGTTGTTCAATTTCCATGTGTTTATGAAATGTTTTGAGTTTCTTTTGCTATGGATCTCCAATTTCATCACACTATGGTATGATAATATACAGGGGATAACTTCAATTCCTTTGCACTTACTTCAACATGTTCTATGTGTGAGTATGTGGTCTATTTTGGAGAATGGCCCATGTGCAGCTGAGAAGAATGTGTATTCTGATTTTGTGGGGTGGAAGACTCTGTAAACATCTGTTAAATTCATTTGTTCAAGAGTTCGATTGAGTTCTAGTATTTCATTACTTATTTTTAGTCTAGTTGATCTATCTATTTGTGACAGTGGGGTGTTGAGGTCCCCCACTACAATTGTATTAGTGCATATATGACTTTTCATGTTTGTTAGTATTTGTTTTATATAGTTGAGCACACTAGTGTTTGGTGCATAGATATTTATGATTGTCATCTCTTCCTCTTGGATTCTTCCCTTTACAAGGATGTTGTGACCTGTTTCATCTCTCTTAATCAGTGTTGGTTTGAAATCTACTTGATCTACCAAGAGGATAGCTACTCCTGCTTCTTTTCGGGTTCCTGTCACATGCAGTATTGTTTTCCACCCTTTAACTTTCAGTCTATGAGTTTCCTTTTGAATGAAGTGTGTATCTTGTATGCAGCATATTGTTGGATTTTGATTCTTGACCCATTCTGCCAGTCTATTTCTTTTGATTGGTGAATTGAGACCATTAACGTTGATGGTTATAACTGAAACATATTGACTTGTCATTGTCATGACTTTTTCTTTTTGTTGGGTTCTCCCCCTTTACATTTAATTTCTTGTCATGCCAGATGGGTTCATTCTGCTTTGCTTTCTGGGGTTGTGATCCTCAATGTCTATTCCTAGGATATTGTGTAAAATTCTTCGGAGTGCTGGTTTGGTATTCATGATGTTCCTAAGGTGCTCTTTGTCATGAAAGTATCTTATTTCTCCATCCATTTTGAAAGATAGTTTTGCAGGGTACATCAATCTGGGTTGGAGGCTGTTTTCTTTGAGGGCTTGGAATATGTCACTCCAAGCTCTTCTTGCCTTGATGGTTTGTGTTGAGAAGTCTGCTGTGATTCTGATGGGCTTTCCTTTGTATGTGATTTGTTTCTTTCCTCTGACTGCTTGGAGAACTTTGTTCTTCTGTTGTGTTTCTGGAATCTTAACAATTATATGCCTATGTGTAGATGTTTTTTGATCAAGGCTATTTGGAGTCCTATATGCCTCACTTATCTGTATGTCAAGCTCTTTTCCCCTCCTTGGGAAGTTTTCTGCCATTATTTCTGTGAAGAGATTTTTTATGTCATCTGCACTCTCTCCTGTTTCTTCATTGAGCCCAATAAGTCTTATGTTATTCTTCTTTGCATCATCTAGCAGCTGCTGGATTGATTTCTCATGTTCCCTTATAATTTTGAAGCAATTTTTCTTTTCCTGGTCACTAATTGCAATTTTATCTTCTATATCTGAAATTCTGGCCTCCCATTGGCTCATTCTGCTGTGTAGACATTCAGTGGAGTTTTTCATGTCCTGGAAATCTATTTGCATCTGTTTTATGGATTCCATTTGTTTTTTATATTGGGATTCCATCACATTTCTGAGCTCCTCTCTAGATTTATTAATCATGTCTTGCACTAGGGGCCCAATTTGTCCTGTTATCTGAGAAATTATTTCTGATTTCATTTTTTCCAGATCCCCTTTTGTTGCCAGTTCAGTGGGTCCAGGTGGTTGAGTATCAGAGTGTTCCATCTCATTTCCCTTTGGGGTTGCTGTAGGTGATCTGGAAGTCTGGTTTTGAGACTTATTTACATGTTTTCTCATTTTGACTGGGGCAGGAGGCTGTTAGCGCCTGCACGGATTACCTCCTCTGAACTGGGTGAGGTGGGACAGGGGCCAGGAGCAGCTGTAGGGATGGTGACCCAAAAGCCCTTTCCTGTGGGCTGGGAGTAGCGGGAGGGATGGTGGCTGGGAAGCCCCTTCCTCTGGACCAGGAGCAGCGGGATGGTAGCTCAGAAGCCCCTCCTTCTGGGCCGGGAGCAGTGAGAGTGATGGTGGCCTGGAAGCCCCTTCCTCTGGGGCAGGAGCAGCGGGACAGAAGGTGGCCCAAAAGCCCTTTCCACTAGGCTGGGAGCAGCAGGAGGCATGGTGACCGGGAAGCCCCTTCCCCTGGACCAGGAGCAGTGGGACGACTGCTCAGAAGCCCCTACCTCTGGGCCGGGAACATCGGACTCAGTACCTTGGTCTGGTGGTCTGGTGTCCTCTGCATCTTTGTAGTATGGAACCAGATGGCTGCCTGTCTGCAGTGGGGTGATTCGGTGTCTTCTGCATGACTCAGGACCTCGGTAGGGCGTGCATAGACCTTCCTGTGTGCAGCGGGCTGATTCGGCATGTTCTGTGCAACTCAGGACCTCGGTACGGCATAGGAAACAATTTTTCTTTACATCACTGTAACAAACTTTTTTGTGTGTATTTTCAGACATTCACAGAAGCCTATTAGCGCTCAGTCCAGTTATAATCAGGGAGAGGCAAGGTCCTGCTGCCCCTCAAGGGAACCCGGATGGGCCAAGTGTCAAGGCCCCGCACACTGTGGATGCCTTCATGCTGGTGCTTCTGCCGGGGCCTGACTCCCATGAATTTGTAGGCTGTAAATGGACTTAATCTGAAAAAAACTGCTTTTCTTGTGTCTGCTGAAAATGAATTCCTCCTCTTCTCCCAAGAGCAAAGTAGTTGCTCTGCCTGCAACTCTCAGTTGGAGAAGACCACACAGCTCCAGCGAGGCACCCTTCCTTCTCTTAATCCCCACTCGAATGTCTGCTGCTACATTCTTGTAGAAAACAAGATTCTGTAGTCAAAACTTACCTAAGAGGTAGTGGTGGTTTTTCAGCATCATTATTATTTTGATGCTGCAGAGAACAATACAATGTAAAAACAAAGACATTAACAATGGTACAGAAAAATCACACTCAAAGACATTGTAGTAAACTAATCATTTTAATATTTGGCCAGGTTAATATAGAAACACAAATAGTCTCCACATTGCTAAGTTATTGCAATATATGTCTGCCCATCATTAAGAACCATAAAGATTCTTCTGCACTCAGCACCTCAGGATGTTCTCAATTTGTGACTTTTGTCTTACCTGAGACTACCTCCAAATCATTGGAAAAGTAGAGAAGAGAAAGACCACAGGATCTCACAACCATGCACTTTTAGTGCATGAGTCCTGGCCACAGATAATCAGAACCTACTCAAGTGTGTAGAGTTTAGGATGTGATCCTTTTATTTGGGGAGGGGAAACCTACTGCTGGAAATAATTAATAATGTTTATCCTCGGCTACTCTCTGATTGTCAAATATTTGATTCACATTAAACAGATTGCCATGACAACCCCCCCCACCAAGGAGGCAAATACCAAATCCTACTGATTTTCAATATTAAGATTAAAAAACAACAGTTCTAATGTGACAAAATTTTATATAATGTTTAAAAACTAATAATTCTTGATTTCTCACAATATAAAAATTATAATGCAAAGAAAGTGATTTATCTCCCATACTACAGATTCCAAAATTCACTAACCTATTCAGCAATTAGCCATATGAAAACAAGACAGCTATGGTCCATAGCATTCTGAAAACTTAAGTGCCCTGTGTTTCATATTCTAGGGAGAAAATTTCCTGTATTTTAACCCAAATTTTGTTTTCTGTGAGTAGCTCCCTTGTTTTCCTCCAGGCTTTGGCTTCGGGTTTTCCTCCAGGCCTTCAGGTTTCAGCAAATCCCTTTGGAGATGGGGTTTGCTTCTTTCCTATTGTCCTTCTTGGCCTATGTGAAGCAGACACCTGGAAACATATCCTCTGTGCAGACTAACCAACTTCCTTTCTCTACCACCTACTAGAAAATGTTCTGGAGTGCTGTTGTTTTAGAAATCTCAGAGTTACCCATTCCATCCAGCCATGATATCTTTGTAAATTCTCACTTCTACTCCTTTGCTCCCCTCCCCAAACCTTTGTTGTTTAATTGGACAGAGACAATTTTAATGCTATTGTGGTTTCAGTGAAGGTTACACCCTTAGCCAGTTCTTTGTCCTGAATCATTGTAAATTATTTAAAAGATTTATTGGCACAACACTTTTAATCTTTTCTGCATTACAGGGAGATTTGTTCAGCTGAAAGGCATTATTGCATGTTTCCTTTTTATGTGTTTTCTCAAATTTATTATTTCCTCTTTAGAATAGAGGAGAATGCTTTTTCCAATTCTGCAATTCCAAAAACTTCTGGCAGTTTTTCTTTTGTTTGCCTTTTCTTCTCATATCTGAACCCAATGAAGACAATTTTTTACCAACAAATTTATTCTCATAATGACTTATAAGAAAACATCATGGATAATAACCAAAAGACATTATTACTTCTTTCAAAATGTTATCCATTTCCCATGGTGCTACGAGCATTAATTTTATTGGATATTTTGACATTACATAATTTGGTACCCGGGATCAAACTTGGGTCTTTGCGCTTGCGCAGCAGGCGGCAAAACCACTGAGCTAATTCCTCAGCCCGACATTGCATAATTTGGATCATCATCTTTGAAGCCCTTATATAGGTTCCTTTACCAATTATTGCCCAAACATATATTTTAGAGTTTCTACGGACTTGCCACAATGTTGTATTCATTTATATGTTGGCCAGGATGGACTATATTAGGCTGCAGTAACATAATCAGTGATTCAATGAAACAAAAGTTTATTTTCACTTATATTATTTGTGTTCCAAGTCTTGCTCACTGTCCAGGGCAGCTGTCTAGTATGTGGTAAATCAACGTATCATCTTCCTGTGTCCTGTGGCTCCACCATTGACGCATTCACAGTCACTATGGCAGGGGACGATTAAGTCAGGAACATGACATATATATTTTTTTCTTGCTCCAGAGAAGAAAGTACACCATCCCACTGTGCCATTCAATTTATAGACACAGCAGGGACTCACTGCTTGGGATGGGAAGTCCAGTCTTCCACATGCACAGAAGTGGAGGAGAAACTGGTGTTGGTGGTTGTTTGGGAGATCTACCACTAAACCTAACTTTTGTCAGTCATATGTTCTTTTTCAAAAGTAAAAGAATATATATCTAAATGGGATTAAAGAATTTGTCAAGAGGTTCTACCTCTACATTCTAAAATAATAATAATGCTTGTGTCATGGTTAACTTAGCACTGTTTTCTCTTACTGAATCATAAAAATGTTTTTAATAACAAATGACAGATTTAATGAAATATAGTATAAAAAGATGATAGAGAAAAAATGTGATAAATTTAAAAAATGGATTTGGATTTTAAAACTTTTTACAGGCCTATCACGAGAAAAGTGATATCCACCAGTATGCCATGAGCCACAATTTCAAAAAATCATGAGTGAATTTGACTTTTTCTATGTTTTTCATGACTGCATTACACTTGAATCCTTTGGAAAGTTTTCACAAAAGAGAGAATTCATGGATTCCAACTTGGAAGAGTAATATGAGAATCTCTGGAGTCAGAATATAGACACATACTTTTTAAATGCTGAATCTAATTGTAATGTAAATTTACTATTAAAGACAGCTAATATTATAGAAACTGCACAAAACAATCACTACTAACAAAAACAATGACATGTTCAGTTAAAATAGCCAAGTTTAAATATTTTCTTGTATTTGGGGGCAAATTATCTAAATTATATAAGCTAAATTTTTCCACTAATAAGTAATTTCTATTCATGGAATATATTCTGGACTTTGGTCAATTTAACATTTCAAAGTGAAGAAGAAATGTGGACTCATGTTTACCAGAATCATATTCTTTATGATGCTTAATTAAAATACCAATAAGATACATCATGTTAAAATCTGTCAAAAGGAATGAGAATTATCTGAATCCAGAGTACTTGTGGCATGAAGAATGTGCAGACATGAAATTCATAGGGCTTGAGATTGCTAATCTTCATCTTCCAGGTTATGATAGATTCATAGAGAACATAGCAAGGGTCTTTGAGAATCATGTATTTCAGTAGGTCAGATTAATGCCTTCCGTCTAAACCTACTTTGACCTGCCTTCAGATACCAGGCTCTTGGAGGTTTTGCTGACTTTTGCTTCCCTACTTTCTTACTGTTTTCCCTTTTTTCTATGTTAAAGCATTTCATTTTTTTCCCTACTGAACTGAGACTAATATTTCACTATGGGTGAGTTTAAGAAGATAGTGTGTGCAATATAGACCACTAATGTTTCTGTTCAAGTCATGTATATTAGGGGTAAATGTATTCATCATCATATTTTGGTATGATACATTGTCATCTGAATAATGAACTGAATAGTCTGTAGTTCTGTCAACATTCAACAAGGCATTCAGGTCTTCTCAATATTTCATTGACTACCTAGAAAAATTCACATAATGGGTTGCCTCAACAACTAATTGGAATATTAAAATGCTCACCAGATGCATATTTATTGCTTAGCAAAATTAATCTAAAATCAATCTATGCATACACCCCACAGCTTAGAAGAAATGCAACTATAATCTTAATAAGAGCTAATGAAATTCCCTGTATTTTGTATTATTCTGTTGATTATTAAAGCCAATAATATTCAAATTTGATCAAACATACCTGTAGTTTTACTTTGAACTATCCCCTGTGGTCAAGAAGCAAAATATTCCCTCTGTGCTCAGAAGCAGTGATATCATCAAAATGCTGAGGACAACTTTCAAATATTAAAATTTTATATTTTTCAGGTTTTTTTTACTCACTTCCCTGTCTTAGACCTTTTACCTCACATAACACACATGTATGTATGTATGGATGGATGCATATGTGTATGTTTATTTTTTAAAGACTGGTGGCAAGGTAGGAAAAGAAAAAAATTTGATTTCTTAAAATAATAGCCTTGTGGTTACGCTGCAAAGAGTTGTTACTCTGTTTATTATTAGCTAAAATAAATGTACATTTTTAATAATTGGAATTACTTGCAACTCAGTTTCAGCTAATGTCCAAGAAAATAGAAGGTACATTCTGAATCCAATGTGGAAGACTTGCTGAAGAAAGCAATGGATACGAAGCTTCAGGTTTTTTAAAAAATTCTTTACCTAAATTTCAGAATGTAAATTTTTAAGAGTTAGAACTTAAGAAGTATTTTTGTACAAATTTAAAAAACTTAGTTTTAAATGTTTGGGGTATATCATATCTTATTAACTTCAGGTCAAGATATTGGAACTTTCTAGAGGCATGAAGAAGTTAGATGGTCTATAAAGTTTCAGGGACAAATTATCCTGGGTTTTGGCTCACTCCTGAAACACTTTACTCCACAATCTACTTATCTCTACTTCTCTGACCCCAGGATGATATAAAAAAGGAAGAATTAAAAATAAATTTACTACCTATGACCCAGGAGGAACCATGAACTTTGGTTTCTATATGTCCCCTTTATCCCATGAGGTCATGTGCATACTCAGAGGACAGTGAGTTTGGGTTCCATATGATGAAGAAATATTAACTAGGAAACTTGTTTTATGGTAGCCTACAAACAAACTTCTGTTAAAAAAACCCTTTGCAAACAATGTTCCCCTTTGTCATCCAGAGAAACATTATCTTTATTTTAATCAGGAAAAAGTCTGTGCTTTACAAAATTGTTTTCTATGCAAATATCTTTGAGAACTATAAACCAGAACAAAGGTAATCAGTGACTCTACTTTCACTTATACAAACACGGTCACCTTTGGAGAAATATCTCCCAAACACTGAAAATCGGCAACAGGTACAAGTAGTAAAATGGGCAAAATACAATAACTTTAATTAAACACTGTAGTTCTAATGACTGCAAATAGTTGCTCATTTTATTGCAAAACATATTGGGTTGGATTTGCAGTAACTAAAAAGCATTAGCAATCATCTAAGAAAGATTTTATGAATCAAGTCTGTAAATATTAAAATTAAGGAAGATAGGTGCAAGAAAAAAAGAAATTAATACATGAAGGAAGAAAGTAGCCCTGTAATTAGATGCAGTTGGTCATGTTTATTTACTATTAAAGAAATTGTTAATATGTAACTCTACTAAATAAGAAATTTGAAATAACTAAAATAGAAATTTTTAAAAAAGAAACATGTCCACAGACTCACTTCTCGATCCATGTGCCTCCTCTGATCATACGAATAGAAGTAAGTTTGGCTTCCACATTGATGAGCATGAATCATAAAAGGAAAATTCCTCATCAAAGAAAGGAGTTCAAAGAATGCTTGACATCCAACATGAGGACAAATTTCTATTTTGCATGTTTATTCATATGAAATTCTCAGAATTTAATTTTATAGTTTTCCCAAGATCAATTGGAAACATTATGTTCAGAATAATTAATTCATACCTTTCACCTTTCTCAGAGTTGCTACTCCAGTCTTTCCTAATACTAATTCCTGGGAAACAGTTTTGGTTCTTCATTACTAGAAAGATACACAAATGCTGCTACATTGACTCAGCTGTTTAAATACACATTTTCAAACAAAATATTTGTAGCGCTGATGCCAAATTCCTCCTGACATTCATAATAATATTAAATTTGACTCAACCAAACAAGTGCAAAAATTTCAGGAACAAAAGTTTCATTTAGGTTTTATCTAGTTTATTGTTCCCTTTTAGTTTTAAACCTTAGCTTTTGGTTTTCTGTTTGAAAAAAAATTGGACACATATTAGTGATTAACGTTACACAACCATTAAATAGAAAAGTCATGTTATTACTATTTAAAGCATCTTTTACCTTAATGCTAAATTGTCCTTAAAATAGTTTAAGCCTGCAAAAAATCTTTACAATGTGCTCAGCCTCCTGTAGATTATTTTCTTGGAAGTTGAATATAAACTACTATGACAATGTCTTCAATATTACTTAAATAAAACTTTCAAATCTCATGGAATATATGTAATGCATATACCTCTTTGTTATGCAATTTGTGGCTTAAAAAAAAGAAAGAATTTTTTAAAGTGAGAAACTCACCTCAAATTGTTTTAAGCACCCAGAACATATATTTAGAAGAACTTCAAGAAATATTATTAAAATCTATCTCCCTCCTGCTTGTATTTACCTATTTAGAGCAGAGAACAATGGATTGTGGTCTGTTGTACGTAGGTATTACTCCAATTGTATTCTGATTTCCTTATTTATACCTCTCTTCATATTTGTGCTTCATATTTCCTAGTAAATATATCCCACATTTTATAGAATTTTTTATAAATATAAAAGGAAAAAATACATGGAAAATAATACAATAGCCAGAAAGTAAAAAAAAGTCTGTGGATAAATACATGTTTTAATATTTTTCACTTATGATCATATAGAAAGTTAAGCATATTAGTCATGCCATGGCAAAAATAAATACCATTATATTGAGCTATTGAGATGAGCAATTGTTATTTTAAAAGATATAAAACTGTGACATATATTACTATACAGTATTTATACATCCATACTGAAACTGAAGACTTGATACATGAATACCGTCTAATTTTATGGGGAAAGCCTCTAATCATTAATTTAATTTATAATTTTATGAAAGTGATTAAAATTATTAGAAAGTAGAAAATATATGAAGAAACAGAGCATTTGTGATAACGATCACAAATAAAAAGTAGAACATAATAATGGTTTTCTGTGTGAAACAGAGGGAATAAAGTTGAAAATACTTCAGCTCAAACAGTAGTTAATTTCTTTTTTTCTATATGACCTTAGAAATGTTACCCAATTATTCTAAATATTTTATTGCACTGGTACAAAATTCCTCCTGCATAACACAATTTCCACATTATGATAGTGAAATTAAAAATCAAACAACTGATGACTAAAATTTAATGTAATAATTCAAAATAATTGAAAATTCAAAGATTTTTCTTTATACCCTTAATCACTATTTTTATCAATTTATACTTGATTATCTTTCTGATGTCAAGATGAGATGCTAACAAAAAGAAAAAAGAGGTTTACACTTTAAATTGCTGATAGGAAACATAGGGCAAAAGAAATAAACTATTCATATATTATTTAATGTAGTAAATGTTCATTTATCATCTACTTCCTTTCATACCCGTTCTCATTATTTAGAATACATTATTGAAAAAAATGGCAATAGTATTTACCATATAGAGGTTTTACTGTAGAGATGAGAGACAGAAAGTTATTAGTGAATATAGAGAATAAATAAATTAAAATTTCACATGAAGCAGAGATTAAACTAAAGGAGATATACAGTGCTCCATTTGGGAGAGACATGCATAGTATTAAGTAGAGTAGACCGGTGTATTGGTCAGCCTTCCTGTACCTGGAACAAAATATATAACACTCACAACATAGGAGGAGAGTTTTACTTGACTTTCAGTTTCAGAAGATTCAGTTCATGGCTGGCTGGCTCCAAAGCTCAGTGAATTAATCTGCCAATTAATATAGCAACTCCATAGTTCAATCACATTTCAAAAGACCTGAAAATGTGAGATTTGCAGAACATTTAAATCCAAACCATAACAGCACAAGCAGGTCTAATTGGGATGATAAGATTTGATTTGAGATTTGAAGAAGGTACTGGAGTTAGCCAACTGAATACATTGGAGGAGAGTAATACAATCAAAGCAAATATCCAAAGAAGGCTCACTGAGAAGGCTAAAAAAGTCTTGGCAAAGGACTTAATCAAGAGAGGAGCCATAATAATAAACAACTAGATAGTTTATTCCAGGTGAAGAGCAAAAGAAGATGTCAAGGGACAAGATGTAGGAATTTGGAAGAAATTCCATCTATATACATTAACTTTACTTTTCTATCTATCTCCATATCTTTCTCAATGTCTACATTTATCTTGATATCTATATTATCTATATCTACTCATGGGATTATAGAATATACTGAAAAAAATAAGAGTGTAGGATAACCTATAGTGGATCACTCACACATAATTCTTTTTCCACAATGGCTGAGTTAAGTAATGGTGAGAGCCAAGGCACAAGCCCAGGAGACAAGAACCTCCACACTTTCTGTATCTGAAGTGTTCAAAGATCAGAGAAGTTTCTTCTCCTATAGAGCCTTGGAAAGTTGTTACAACTTTCAGAGTGAAAAACTCTCAATACACTCAATACATCAAAACAGCTAAGTCTCGCAGAGGTTCCATGCAACACACTGAGTTTTCTCTTACTGTGACATGAAAGTAGAAAGATTAACTTTAGGACACTCAAATGAAGCTACATAATAGGTATGAAAATCCCTGATGTTGATGAATATTTAAGAAAATAAATTAAAAATTGTTATGGGACTGTAGAATCTAAGGTATCTTTGTATTAACAAAACACTGAATATCATTAACTATTATTGCAACCTTCTATAAATTGTAATATTATGTAAACCTTCAATAACTAAATCTAGTGAAAGGGAAGACTAATGTTTGCCCTGAAAAAATCTGCACATGGAATAAAATAAATGTTTAATAATAGAAAAGGAAAATAAAAATTCTTATGTAACTTAATTTGTAGAATGAAATTCATATCCATTACAGATACTACAAAGTACTTAACAATGATATGTCTACAGTAGATAATTGTTTATGCTTATGAATATGAGAGAGATCATAAATTAGAAGAGAATGTGCCAATGATAATTCACACAAATATCATAAATTTATCTTAAAGTGCTGAACAATTTAAATGCATAAAGATCACTATGTCTCTCTACTATCAGTATTACATGGTAAGATAGGCTCTTCTTTATTTTTTCATTTTACATAGATAAAAGTGTTCACAAGATGTACAATATTTCTTCCCATTTCATCATATACAACTATTTAGTGAAACATAGGTAAATAAATTTGAATTTCTATTCCATCCTTCAAAAAGAAGATGATGAAAAGAAAAAATAAAATTCAAATAATCAAATCTCCAAAGGAAAAAAAATGTTTCTAATGACATAAAGTGCCATTCACAGTAATAGTTATTTAAGATTTTTAGATGCTCTTGTACTCAATATTTTCATGATTGATAAACATTCTTCAAAGAAATAAAATGAATAGGAAAGATTTTAAATAAGAAGAGGATAACAAAGATATCCCATACAATCTAGTGGCTAACAGCTGGAAATCTAGGTGAGTTGATGGCTCAGTCTTGATTCTGATGGCTCAAAACTATGCTATATTGTAGTCTGAAGACTGAATTTCTTCTGGAAACTTTAGTTTTTTGTCTATCCCCTAAAGTAACTTGTTCTGATCTACAAGGAAATTATTCAAAGTGCTGAAACTGCACATAGCAAATATACTATGTTTTTTCCTAAATATACATATCTAGGATAAAGTTTAATTTCCAAATTAATCACAATGAAAGAGTAACAATAAAATAGAAAATTTATAACAACATGCTATAAGAAAACAATATAAATGTGATATCTTTCTTATCTTTTTTACATTATTGTGTTGTGTTCAGCCTCCTCATGATGATGAGAATAATACAATACCTATGTCATAAGATAAAATAAATGAGTAGATCTTGTGACATGGCATTAAACTGGCATTGCATAAATACAACCACCTTGATACTGTGACAGTTTACCTGATAGCCAAGTTGGCTGGTACTAAGTGACTAATAGGTAGGTAAAAGATAGAAGGTGGATGGATGCCCTGGACAAAGAGAGGATTCAAGATCTGGTCAGGACAGAGCGGGACAAAGGGATTTCATTACACTGCTAAAAATGGCATGACACTTAACTTACAACTTAGTAATTATTAATTTTGGGATTTTCCATTTAATATTTTCAGACTATAGTTGACCACAAGTAACTGAAGCCATGAAAAGTAAAGCTGTGGATAAGAATGACTACATCATGGGGGACTGATGATTTAGTTCAGTGGCACCATGTCTGCCTCACAAGCACAAGGTCCTGAGTTTGATCTCCAGTACAAAAAAAAAAAAAAAAAGAATGACTATATCATACAAGATGTTCTGCTTAACTGAAAGATTAAGTTATTAAAAATTTTGAATACATCTAAAAGAAAATAATTTCACAGCAACATTTAGATTGCTGTTCGATTAAAAAATGAGACAATTATCTAGCCAAGTTGACATGTATTATAAACTATCATGTTTGTAATTTTGAAGTAGGTGACATTCAAGATCACTTTTGATTTTATGGTTCTACTTCTTACTTAGAGTACAATGGTTGGAAGTTATCAATACCCTAATATAGACTTACAAACATTACTCTTAGTAAAGATACTGAGGTCCAAAATTTACTCAAATAATAAGTCAGAGAGTCAGAAATGAATGAATCATATTTATCTTTTATTTTTAATTTAGATATCCCACCTAGCCAGTGACTTTAAATTTCTTCCTTCTTTATGATTTTTAAATTATTCTAATTCTCTCTAATCACTCTGACTACTTAGAAGTTTAGGAAATACTTTCAATTTTAAGATAATGGCAGTAATATTTGAATTACTCTTTTTTTTCCTTCAAAGAAATGCAATATTTCTATCAATGTTTTTCTAACTCTAAAACAGAAATGAATATTTAAAATTAAAATTTGATCATATTTTATAATTTGAAAAAGTCAATGAAATTTCATCACTCTTAGGATAATTTGTCAAATCTCAGTGCTTTCATGACCAGGGTTCTTATGAACAATCTAGCTTCATACTTTGTTATATTCCCAGTAATGCTTACTATTTCACCTACAAAGAATTAGTATAGGGTTTTCCTTGGATAAAAAGTGCTTTCTCTCCTTTCTAAGTTTTTGTTGTTGTTGTTTTTTGTTTTTGGTACCGGGGATAGAACTCCAGTCCTCCCGCTTGCCAGGCAGGCAGCGGCACCACTGAGCTAAATCCCCGACCCTTTCTCTCCTTTCTAAATAGGAGGTGTAGTCTCAATATATAGTGAAGATTTAAATTAAAAACAATGAATTGTAATAAAATGCATATTACCATTAATCTCACTCAAAATACTCCCCTTGGAACACACCCTGTCCTTCGTGCCACTTTCTGATTCAGTTCTGAAACTCTTTGTCCATGTCTTTATGAAGTGGGATCAAAAATGCAGTGAATGCTGCTGCTGTGTGTCACCCAACAGAGAGGCTGATACATAAAAGAACTATGGTGTGTCTTTATCCACTTTATTCACTGGAAATAGAACAGGGAGAATTCTGGCTCTCTTCAAAATTCAAAATGACCATAAAAGGTAAATGTTCTGAATTGATTCAGAACTTCAAGGGAAGCAGGACACTCACAAAAGACTTCCAGAACTGCTTCAGAAAGTAGCAAAAATGAGAGGGAGTATTTTTCATGAGGACTAATGAAAATCCTTTTATTGTAGTAATTTTTTAAAATTTAAATTCTCATCATATTTTTCAATCACAATTCATATTATTTCATCTGTCTCACCTGGAAAACTGGTGAGGTTAGCCCTAGAAAGAGTGAAAGCTGAAGGCCTTTATGACCTAGTGGGTTATATGTTTTCTGCTATTATTGTACCCTAGTCTGACATTTTGTGCAGAGACAGAAAAAAAAGTTTGATTAGCAAAAAAAAATTTTTTAGCTTTAGGCAAGAAAATATCCAGTAATGTCAACAATATTAATCAGAAGTACGTATATGTGATATGGGTCCATTGAAGACATTTCCTCCTCACATTTTTAAATAGGGGTACCCTTCTATGTAAGAAAAATGGACTCATATTCAACCCTGGTTAAAAAAAAATTTGGTCTAGTACACTAGCGGTTTTTTTTGATATATGTTGTGGCATTCCATGTGAAAAATTATAGTAAGAAAACACTGAAAATGAAGTGATCTTTTTTGATGAGAAAATGTGATTTGAATGACAATACTTTCAGTGCATTCAAATTTAATGAAAACATTTTCATTAATTTTGATTGCTATTACTTAACTTGTCTGACAACATTTTACTATAGCAGAATCAAAAGACTAATTTCAAACTAAAAATGGCATAAAACACTGATCTGAGGCTTGAAATATTGCTCAATTTCTACCTATGTTCCCCGAAAACTTTGAGTTCTACCATCTTAGTACTATATTTTTCTAAATCAGATAAAAATAATGGATTTTTTTCCCTCTAATGTGTGCACCAAATGAAGAACTAAAGATGCAGCCATAGAGTTTTCTGTATTGATACACATTTATGAATAAATGGACAATATTTTCTAATGATTCCACTGCCTATAACAGTTTCTATCACATTGTTCCATTGTAGCAAAACAATTGCAAATGTTTCATGATCATCTTATATTATTTAATAAGATATATTTGAATGATTTCTCTTTGAATACCCATTGTCTAAGTATACCTGTCCATAATTTACCTATTTCTTTTTAAACACTTCCTCCTCCTGCTTTCCCCAGGATAGTACAACATTATATGGCTCCTTTGCCCTCTGTTCAGTGGTAGGAACTAGGAGAACAGAGTTGCAGTGTAGGGAAGAAATAGGACTATTTTACTTTCCCCCTTTTTGTTGTTTCCAGTTGCCTCACTAGAATCGTGTGTTTCTTCTCCTGTTTCACACTCCCACAAAATAGCCCTTGTCTTTGTGGTCTCAGATTCTGCCCTTGGTTTAGCCTTTGCTATAGAGTAACCTGGAGCTCTCATTACATCACCTCTTTCAATTGTACCCCCAGCACTGGGAGTACTGGTGCTTCCTGCTGTTTCTAATCTCCTGTTTACTTTCTCATACATTGTATTCCTTTGGTTTTCAGTCACCCATGTAACCAAGTCCTGGTGTTGAATTTTCTCTGACTGAAACACCTAGAGGGTTTTAAGCTTCCCTTCATACAAATAAATTATTGTTTCTTTTTCGGGAATTAAAAAAAAAAAACCCTCGAAAAACTACAGTGGGATTTTTTTCTCTCATGAAAGCAATAATTTTTGATAAGGCAGCATTCACAATTTATCCCTCCAAGAAGAAAAATCCCAAGTTCATAGGAATTGAAAACTTTCATGTTTCATAGTACTATTTAAAAATCTAAAAAAAGATTTCATCACTATGATCCTGGATAACACATAATCTTTTTTCCTTTAAAAAAAGAGCTTCCTTCTAAAACCAATTTTCTTCAACTAAAATATTTCTAGTGCTTTATACTCACTTTAAAAATAGCCATTGTATTTACTCAGAATCCAAATGTATAAAATGTCTTCATAGATGTAGTAGAAGAAAAAAACACATTTATGTAAAATGGGAAAAAGAGTAATGAGTGGAATGGAGATATGCATATGTAACATATGAGACATGACAAGTAGAAGAGGCATATGGAAAGCCTTACAACTACATTTAACACTGGAAGCAATATCCATAACCTAAAAGTCTACTTTTGAAATCAATATCTATAACCTAAAGTCATGTATATCTAGGCTCCTTATTAGAAAAATATCCTGTACATTCTAAAATCTGATACAAATCCTCATAATTTCCTCTTACCTTAAAAGTCTTTTTTCATAAAAAGTGAGTCCATGTATCAATATTCTGTATATTTTCTTTGCAACTTTACCTCTTACTGTTGCCATCATTTTACAGTTCAGTTTCTTGAAGTCATTTTATGTGAAAATTTTGTTTTGCCTTCTATCATTCCTGAAACTCGGAGTCTTAAAATTGAGTGGATTCTATTTTAACTCATCATTGTTCAAAATTAATTGTATAGTCATATTTCTGTAACAATTTTGCACTATTTCTTTTGGCTTTGTCTCTTCTAACTCATTCCTATTATTGTAGACATGTGTTTTTGTCTCCATTTTGAAATGTCCCCAGCAACTCTGTTTCTTTAAGTTTATCACTCCATACCTCTAAACTGCTTCACAGAAATGAGTTGAAAAAATTATCCATAATTGGATGTCCTTTTTTCTTATCTCACAAATCTCTTAATATTTCTTCATTCAAATTTGATCTTCTCAAATCCATTGAGACTTTACTTTTCAATGTTTCTCCCATTTCTAGTTATCTGAATTCCATGATCACCTGCCCATTTATGTTTTTTTGATCTCTCATATGTGGGGTGAAAGTGTACTTTATACTTCCTGGGCTTTTCTACTTTATATTTTTTCTCCTCACCTTGGTTATGTTCTTCATTATTAGTCAGTTATCTGTCACTGGAATAAAATACCTGGTATACTCAACTTGATTTTTGTTCATGGTTTCAGAGGTTTCAGTCCATGGTCAATCACCCCAGTAATGTGGGGAATGCAGCAAAGCAGTAGCTTAGGGGAAGTGGTAAGTGGTAGAGTGAAGCTGCTCAATAACTGGTGGGCAGGAAGCAAAGGGAAAGAGAGAGGAAGGGGATGCAGTCCCAATATCCCCCTCCAGGATGTACCACCAATGAAGTGACTTCCTTCCAATATGCCCTGGTGCCTAAATATTCCACCACCACCAATAGTGTCAGAGTCTGATGATCAAGCTTCTAACACATGAGTCTCTGGAGGATACTTCACATGGAAATTACAGCACCTCCCTCTCTCTTCAACTACGAATTTGGATCTATTTTATTTTATTTCTGTTACTGCATCTATAAACTCTATAGGGAGAACTCATTCAGGTTCATGGATATAAAAGCAGTTGTAATCTTTATAATAATATATAATTTACAATTAATTATAATCTATCATTCTATAATTTTAAATCATAATTGCATTCTGAGTCTTCAACACTGATTAACTTTTCTATAAATTTACTTATTTGCACATTCAACTGGCCACTTCTTATCTTAGAGTCTTCATAGACATCTCAAACTTAACATGATCCTGAAATACTTGTTGATTATTTTTCCAAAATATACACTCTTCTCAGTCTGAAAATTCTCTCCCTTTTAGAAAGCTCCACCAGGATTTATATAACTCCTCAAGTTATAGGTGTATCCATATGAAAAATGTAAATTCTACTCTTACACTCACATCAATCCATTAGCAATTTATTTGCCTGAAACTCCACCACATATCTGGAATTAGTCGAAGTACGTCTATTAACTAGTCTTACAATGGGAGCCCCACTTTCATTTAATCCTAATTACCTTTCAAAGTTTGGTATCACATGGGAGAGCAGTGCTTCAACATATGAATTTTAGGGAGACATAAACATTTGCAATTCATAAAACATTTAGTAATTCAAACATGATATGAATAAAAACATATATATTTCTCACTTTTCCCATTGTACTGTGAGTTACATGAGAGAAAACAACAATTTGTCCTGCATACATTTGTGTGTGTGTGTGTATATATATTTAGAGCAGGATAAATATATATTGAATAAATGCATAATTTAAGGAGCCATTAAAACAATTCTTCTGTACAGAGCTATAGATTGAAACTACAACTTAAAGTTGAAGTTATTGTTAATAGATGTGTGATCTTAACAAGATGACATTCTGTGCTAATGTTAAATAATCTTTCAAAACTCAGTGGACCATATATGTGTGGTTCTATTTCTAGATTCTCTGTTTTATTCAAATGATTTATATGTCTTTCCTTACACCAACACTGCCTTGACTACTGTAGCTTTAGAAGAAGTCTTAAAATTAGGTATTAAACATCTTCCAACACTGTTTTTGTTTTTGTTTTTTTTTAACTTTTCTGCATCCTTTGTACTCCTACATAACTTTTAAATTTCAATATCCAATTCTTCATTTATAGCAAGTATACACAGACCTGAATTTTTATATATACCTTATGTTTTCTAATCCTGCTAAATTCAAATACAAGTTCTAGGGGCTCCTAGAGATTTCTTAGTATTTTCTCTGTAGATGATCATTTCATCTACATATAAAGATTTTGCTTCTACCTTGCCAATCCTATCCTAATTGTGTCATTTTATTGCCAGACTATTTTGGTGGGGCCTAAGTTTCAAAGTTTAATGGACAGATAAAGAGTAAGCATATCTGCCCTTGTTCCCCACCTGAAGGAGAAACCATTGTATCTTCTCCATTCATATAAGGTCTTCTCACTGGAAATATGGAGTACATATATTTAATCTGTTGAGAAGGTTCTGTTCTACTTCTAGTCTCCTGATAGCTCTTACCGTGAACAGCTGTAGAATTTAGTCCAATACTTTTTCTCCAACTAGTGACAGGATCATATGGCTTTTTCTTTTTCCTCTGTTAAAATGATGACTTTTGGGAGTGGATCTTCCAATGCTGAACCAACACTGCCATCCCTATAACAAAACCACTTTCTACCTACTGCCAGATCTGACTTCTAATAGTTTGTTTTGTTGAACAAATTTCTATCTATGTTCATACTTTTTTCTTCTATTATCTTTATCCAGTTTTAGGATTAGCACAATGTTGAGTTCCTAAAATGAGGGGAGAAGTGTTCCTTCTTTTTTTGGCTTTAATTTTTTGATATAATTTATCAGTGAAAATGTATATGAGCCTGCTGTTGTCATATAAGTAGGTTTTCAAGCTACAAATATACTTTCTTTAATATGTGCTATTCAAATTTTATATTTCTTCCAGAGTTAGCTTCATTAATTTGTCTTCCAAGGTACTTCTTAGAAGTTATCAAATATTTTTTCAAAACAGATTTTTGTAATATGCTTTCTGTATCCTTTTAAATTCTGTAAAATCTATGGTAATGTCTCCTAGATCTTGATATTGTAATTTAAAAAATGTATACTTGATATTGTGTAACAGGAAGAAAAGGTCTAAAGGAGCAGGAGAAGTGGGTGGGGTAGGGGAAAGGAAAGAAGGGAAAATAAAAAAAATATGAGGAAAGGGGAAAAAAAGATGACATTCTGAAAAGAAGAGGAAAAATAGTGAAAGATATTACACTGGTAAAAAATGAGAACCATGAGTTTGAAGACTCAACTGTATAGTGAACTTCGTTTTCATTCTGGATAGAATTTCAGTCATCAGATTATAGTAATACATGCATACAAATGTTTATAGCAGCACAATTTATAATATCTAAATCTTGGAAATGTCCTATATGCAGATCGATAGAAAATATGTAAAGAAACTATATTATGTATACACAGTGAATAGTATTCTGCCATAAAGAAGGATAATCTTGAGACATAAATGAATGTACCTTGAGACCATAATATTAGGTGAAATAATTCATATTCACAAGCTTAATATTGAGTTATTTATCTTATGTAAGAATCCAAAATATAAATGAATAAAATAAAAGATAAGTGATAAGAAGTAGGGAGCTCTTTTTCAAATGAGAAGGAGAAAAAGAACTGGAGAGAGGGAAGGAAAGGGGATAAAAAAGAGAAAGAAATAGACCTTCTGCAAATAGAGCGCAACCAAGAGATAGAAGAAGCAGGGAGGGATGGGAGGTGTAGAGGAGAAAGAGAACTAAGAGATGTTATGCTCATGTACAGACTCTTACAATGGGTGTAATCCTTATGTACTGCAAACACATACTAATAAAAAATGAAAACCAGGAGCAGGGGAAAAAAGAAATAATAGAATCTTTTATTTCTTATGTAATATTTTTTTAAAGTGTTCTGCCCTACTGAGTCAAAGACTTAAGGAACAACAATTAATGAATAGAGATAAAACCCAAGCCAATTTAATTACCTTGATAGTATCTTAAATTATTTCAAATGATCTGGAATAAATTGAGGGATGATGCTTAGAATCCACATTTTCCATATGAAGAAGAATAGAAGACAAAATATTCAATGGTTTTCATGAACTTCTGAATTTTGGTTTTGATTTCAGACATTTGAATAGTTTTCCTAAGATGAATAATAAACATCCTCTATTTTTAATTCAAGTTGGCATTGAAATTTTGATATTTATATCTAGGTTGTCTATTATTTGCTTTTTCAATCTGAGACCTAGAAAAGAAATAAACCCTAAAGGCCTCTAAGCTTATGTAAAGACTTTTTCTTCTCTCCAATGTTACCTGCTGCAGCTGCAAACTGTTTCAACAATACAGAACACACCATATGAAATTACATCTGTTGTTCAAAATGAAGTCTTATTTTACCTATAAACATTTTACAAACATTTTTTCATAAAATGTTTAGAATGAAGTTAGAATAAATATCATTTGTAAATGCACAGCTTAAAATCATGATTACATCAAATAATCAATGAGAAATTTTTGATTTTGCAGAAGGCCTGGGGTCAGGGAGAATTCTGATGTGGCAAGTGATTTTCCATTTACATGAACACAGAGCCATTGCTTAACAATGTTAATATTTTACCAGAAATATGATCCAAATGAAAGAACCATTATTGTTCCAGAGCATAAGAATCTATAGAAATAAAATACAATCTAATGGGCATTGTCATGCAATTGTAAAATGCCCTCCAAAACCCTGATATCCATATCTCTTATCCAAAGTGAGTTTCAGTAGCTGGTTAATTATATAACTTCATCCATTCAGAATCTTCATCATCCTCCATAAAATGCCTAATCCAAGGTTATTTCTCTTCCTGGGATCAAGCCAAACTCAATGCGATGATGGGGAATAAATAATATCCACAAAGACTTTTAAGAAATATAACAACTCCAGATACTTCTGTTGAGTATGGCTGAGGCCTGTTTCACTCGCATTGTTGGGTAAATACTTCCCTGTGTTTATCTCTTCAACTTCTTAGAGGTATATATTTTTCAGCCCTCCTCAGGAAAACTTCATTATGAAAATCTTCATTTCAGATTGTCCTCAGGAAACCTAATCAAAGTAATGAAGCATCATCAACAATGTTCACTTAGCACCATGTTCTGTTATAGTTGAAAAGATGAAATATAAACCTTTGAAATGTTGAAATATATTTAAAAATACAATACCAACTTGGTAGGTAAAAGAAAGTGTAAAAGAAAAATCAATTGTGTGAAGAAAATTGTTAAATATTTTAAGTTGCATTTTACCAAAGATTATAGAAAGAAATGAGATACAGGCCGATGATTTAGCTCAGTGGTTCTGCCACCTGCCTTGCAAGCACAAGGACCCAGGTTTGATCCCCAGTACCAAAAAAAACAATTAAAATAATAATAAAAATAAATGAGATGCAGAAAGTATGAACTAATAAAGTATGGCTGAAATTTTTCTAAACGTTGGAAAACATATCAATCTAAGACTGAAGAAGTTTAATATACTCTAAATAAGATAAATACTGAAAACAGAATATAATCACACTTTTTTAAACTGTGAAAACTGAAGATAAAAAGAAATCATAATGGAAATAAGAAAATGTATCTTATACACAGAAAGCAAACGTGAAGAAATAGCTGACATATGTTGTAAGAAAAATAATTTTTAATTTTATTGATCACAAGAAACAGTATGCTAGAATTCAATGTATAATGACTTAATCCCTTAAAAATAAAGGCGAATTGTAGTTATTTCCAGGGAAAATGAATAGCAAGATAACAAAGTGACATGTATATCAATGATTAAATTTATTATAATTGGTCCAAAGGTATCAATTAAAACATATAGATTATCATATGTGACGACATTTTATACTTCTTACAAGAAACAGAATGTACATATAAAAATAATTATCAGGAAAAGTGCATTTTTCAAGCAATGGATATTACAAGAAATAGATCAATGTATTACACAATGGTTAAGAAGTTAATTCAACAAAACAACATGACACCACAGAAATTTAGTGAAAATAGAATAGCAAGGGAATGTAAATATGTAATTGTCATAAAAAATTTTAGAAACTATCCTTTATAGATCACCTAGATAAAGTCAACAAAAATGAAAGCTATTTTAACATTAACAACTAAATCCATTAAAATTTATAGAACTCTTTATTCAACACCAGAAGATTGCATATTCTTTTTCAAGTGTACAAAGAGTATTTATGATGATAGAACAACCTCTGAGAAGTATTACAAGTCTTAATAAGTTGAAACATATTCAAGTCATTCAAAGCACACTGTATCCCTATACCATAATAAAATTAGAACTGAATAACCAGATAGATGTCTGCAAAATACACAAATATTTAGAAATTAAATGGTAACATTCTAAATAATCCATGGATCAAAGGTTAAGGCCCAAGGAAATTTGTAATGTTTTTAGATAAAAGAAAACAAAAATGGAGCATATCAATATTTATGGAACACAGTTAAAGCTACAAATTAATACATTTTAGTATTTATCTTAATGTAGTACAATAAAAAGCACTGTGAACTGGATAATAAAAAAACCACACATGGCTTTGCCTGTTATATTTCTGGAGGATAGGAAGTCCAAGTCCAAGGAGACAGCAGATTCAGTGTCTGGTGAGGACTCCTGTGTCTTTCCAGGAGGACACCTTATTTCTGTGTCCTCCAGATATGATAAGTGCTGTGTCGTCATATACTGGAGGACATGGAAGGGCACATACAGGGTCTAGCTAGTTCCCTCCAGCCCTTTGAGAAGGTGTTAATCCCATCCATAAAGATGGTACTCTCATGACCTAATCACTTTCTAAAGTCTCTGATTCACATTATTGCTGCACTGAAAGTCAAATTCCCACATGCATTTTGGAGGAAGCACAAACATCCAAATCACAGCAGCAATAAAGGCATATATCTGAAAAGCAGCAATCTCAAATTAATAACCTCAGTTTCTTTCTGAAGAAACTAGAGAAGACAGTTAATTTATTTTCAATGTAAACAGAAGAAAAAATATAACAAACCTGGGAGTAAAATTCAATGAATAGAAACTCGTAGTCAACACATTATTTCATAGATATATTACTCATATTTCCCCTTAAGTAAGAAAAAGTATAAGCCCTGGAGATAGGGAAAAGTCAACAAATGCAGAACAAAGCAAACTAGTAAGATGAACTTTATTCCTCCTCTACCTACAAACAGTGATATAGTTGGGGGATCCCAACAGTTTTCTCATCCTAACGAATACCTGTCCCAGAAAGTGTTCTTCACCACTCAAAGGGAGGAATGGATTGGACAGTGAACAGTTTGGTCCTAGAATCTTCATCTACATGTTCCTGTATATATATGATAAAGTTGTGTGGAATAGAATACCTACACAAAAATGCACAGAAATGAATACAAAGGGAGATGACTAAATTCAATCAAAGTCATTAACCCAGTTGTGATATTGCACTATAATTCTGTGAACTGTTATGTATGGAAGAATATTGAGCAAACTGTACAGGATCTCTGGGTATTCTTTGTTAGAATTTCATGTGAACAATGAATATATATTCTGATTAAGCATGAGCAATATAAAATGTGAAACAAAAATAATTTAAGTATTAGTAATCAAAAACTTTATGGCCATATGCAAATTTTTCCATCTATAAGTTAGATAAATCTATATAGTCAGACTAATCTTTTTAAAAAGGCACAAATAACCAATATCAAGGATAAGAAGTGACATCACTACAGAGTCAAAAGATATTGAAAAAATCAAAGATATGAAGGAAATAATATTAGACACATAGGTAAAATACAGGAGTCAGAAAGAAAGAATCATAGAGATTGATTTTTGTGGGTGCTAGTGATGGAAGAAATGGCTGACAACAGATTTATGCTGAATGCTATTTTTGTCTCATCCTTGCATTAGCAATAATAATAATCAAGTCTAAATTTAAACTTCAGGTAAGACTATCAATATGTAAGCAAATACACACAACTATGTTTGATAATGGACCCTGAAACAAAATTTTATTTTGAATCATCAGAAAAATCTTGTCAAAATAAAGAAAGGCTGCAGAACTGGAGGGCCCTTGGTGTACATCTTCATTTGAGTTTGAAGCTGCAAGACCCAAGAGCATTAATGTTCGTGAACAGAAAAACATTCATATCTCAGTTTAAACAGAAAGATCAATTCCACTTACTTCTGCCTTTTTATTTCTCTGCCACCCTGCACTATTTGGGCTCTCGATGGATTGTATATTGCCCACCTACATTGGTGAGAGGAGTCTTTTTTATTCAGTCTACTAATCCAAATGATAATCTCTCTCTGAAGCACCCTCACAGACACAACAAAATATAAAGTATGGCCATCTTTATGGTCATCCCTTAGGTCAGTTTGATAAAATCAGCCATCACAAGTCTACCCTTAATAACTTGGCACATTTAAGTTAAACTTTCCTTTGAACTGCTTTTAATACCCAAGTACAAATATCAAGGCAATAATGCCACTGAAAATGATCCACCTCTTTTTCTAACAACCTAAAATGTACTAACTTTTTCCCTAAAAGAAGAGACAATCCTTGAATAATTTGTACTATTCTCCTGAAATGAATGCCTTGCAATCTAATGGTATTAGAGTGATAATTCCAGAAATCCCAGAATATTTCAGAAATTTCATCCTTAAAATTTATTTCTCCTAAAGCACTTTCACCACAAACATGTAGCAGCATTCTCCAGACAAACAGAATTAATAGGATATGTGTAGCTTAATAGAAAAATACTAATATTAGTGATTTTCAGGCATAAATATGAAGACTAAGATATCCCACCATTGCCATCTGAAAGCTGGATGCCCAAGGATGTTGGAGATATAGTTTGGTGGAATGAGGACCAAAGATATCCATAAACAAGATCCTGTACCTCAAAAAACAAAGAGACTGAATTTTCTTTTTTGCTACCTTTTTGTTTTTCTTGGGTAATCAATAGATTAGAAAACGCCCAATCACATTGATAAGGGTCAGTTACTGTCTTCAGCATCCATCCTTACATCAATGATATATCCAAAACTAATATGTTTACATCTTTTTATACCCTTGGTTATTGGCCTCCTGATTTTTTTTGGCAGGGGGAGCTGTTGTACTTGGACTAGGACCAATGGTTTGGCCAAATTGTAGTTCTTCCTGTATGGACTTAAAAGATGTCACTGGCTTTCCTGAGTGTTCATGATATAGATGCAATGATGAAACTTTTCAGCTTCCACTATTATGTAGGTGAGTCTTTTATAATCTAAACTCTTTATAGGTCTATATGCATAATCTATTAGTATTGTTACTTTGGATAGTCCTAATATATATATTATATATATATTATATAATATCTGTATTATATGTATATATATATATATATTATAATATATATATTCTTCCCTGACTCCCTTTGGCTATCTGTTAAAAGAAACAAGAAAACTTACTGCTAAAACAATGTATTGGTATAACTACCATAATAAAAGTCTTGCAAGCTCCTATGGGGACATAACAGAAGACAAGATTCAGATCAATTTTATTATATGGTAATTTATATCAGAATCCCATTGGCCTTTACCTAGCATACATCCCAGGAAGTGGAAGATGCTTTTAAGTGGTGTTCCCTGTTTTTATAAAAATCCATGTCTTTAAACAGTTGACAGATATCAAGGTATTAAAAGCTGGATGATACTGTATAGTATAATGTCATGTACAGGTGCAAATTCCCTATGATGAGAGTTATCATTATGTATATCTAAAATGTATCAATACATGGTTTGCTTCAAAACAATAAAAAATAAAAATTACTCTTTTCCTTTATCAACTCTGTATCCTACTTCAGGACTTTTCTTTTATCCCTGTGTGTTAACCTCTACTCTCATACATGTTAAATAAGTAAGTGTGTGTAACCAAATCATCGATGACATTAGCCAGTATTTCAATATATTCACTGAGTTTTTCTTAATATATTCATTGAGTCTTCAGTAGTATAATTGACAGTAGAAGAAAATGCTGATATTATTCTCATTGCCATGCTTATCTAGCTTTGGACAAAAGGTCTCATTTATAAAACAAAATCCAAAGTAATTTCTGACATTAACAGATTCTGCTTCTAGATGTCAAAAGAATTTTTTTATGATTTACGCAACAATTCTTCAAATATCTAGGGGGAACCAAAGGACAAATTACATTTTCCCTGCCTATTTCTTTGTCTTACCATAACAGTTGTTTTTTAGCTTCAAGGTCTCACCTAGGTAATCAATGTTTACTATCTCTATTAGAGACAGTTTTTGAATAACCCAGCATGGTCTCAAAATAAAAAAAACTGAAACAAGTCATGTTATAACTTAGAAGAGGGACCTCAAGTGTAATAAACAAGAGAGTAGCAAGACTAGTTACACAGTTTACTTAAAGTAAACAAAATGTTCTAATTCAGTAACAAAATGTTTAATGTTTTAATTGGTTCAAAAAAGTGGCTCATGTTTTCTTTTCTGAAAAGAAACCTGAGGCTCTCTAATGGTTCACAGGTGTAGGAGGTTTGTGATCCGTCTTCTTTGTCCTCTAATGTCTCAGGCAGTTTGGGCTTTACTCTGAAGAGGTAAATCCAACCGTCAATCCCCTTAATGGCCGAAGGAGTAGTTAAAGCGGTGCATAAGGGCCTTTCCATTAATGTGAGTTGGTCCTGGGGTCTATCCTTCTTCCAGGTCTGATTAGGACCTGGTCACCAGGGCAGAATTTTGGGATAATTACTGTTTGTTCCTGTAAGTGGAAGAATCTTACTTCTATATTCCTGGAGGGCCTGTTAGAAAATTCCAAGATAGTTTACTTACTGAAGGAGGTGGGAATCAGTGTCAATAAGTATGTCAGATGTCAAAAAGGGCCTCTCATAAAGCATCTCAGTGGGAAGAGGTTAAATTTCGACTCGGGAGTTATGAAGTCTCATTAAGACAATTAAAAGGAGATCTTATTGGGTTTCTTGACACAGACTGGCTAAGGTTCATTTGAGAGTTGATTTTCACTCTCAACCTTCCCTGATGACCGGGATCTCCACATAGTGTGGAAACTTAATTTCCAGAGCTTTAGCAACTCCCTGTGTGATTTGGGATGTGAAGGAGACTGTTAGCCCTGAATAGAGCTAGGAAGCCCAAACCTATGATTTATGTCTTTAAGGAGGAATTTACCACCTCTAAAGCCCATTCTGACCTGGTAGAAAGAGCTTCTCCCCATCCAGTAAAGGTATCAAGGGACACAAAGAGAGGGTATATCCTTTACTTGTAGTCATGTGAGTGAAGTCTATTTTCCAATCTTCTGAAGGAAAGGACCCATGCCTTTGTACAGGCTCAGGCAAAGGGTGAGATTGAGTCTATAGAATATGGAGGCCATAGAATAAGCATGTATTACAGACCTGAGTAACAGTGTTATGGACTCCATCCAGTCCCTAGGAAGAGCCTATGTGCCATAAAGGTGATGAGTGGGTGGAACACAGCAATTTAATGACTTTCCACTGCACTCCTTGTGGCAAGAAGAGTAGGGGTCCCCCATATCACCACTGGCTCTTTTAAATCCCTCCCTCATTGTGAATCATTTGAAGCTCTTCTGTGGTGTATCCTGTTTCTAAGTTCCAAATGTTGGAATTGGACCATGGGTGGAGCTATTTGTGGGCCAGAATTATATTGGAAAGTGGCCTTTTTGGATATCTGCCTTAGAATCACCCTGGGAGACAGTGTTCAAGGAGGCTTGATGTCCCAGCAATGGATCACTGCTACCTCACTTGGGAAGTTACTGCCTCAAGGAGGTTGAGAATCTCTGGTACATGTTTTATTGGAGACTGGTGAATAGTTAAAAGTCCTTTTTTTTACCAGATGGCTGCATGTGCATGTAAGACAAGAAAGGAAGGCATATTTGAAGACAGACTACTATATTAACCATCTTGCCCTGGGCCCATCTGAGGGTAACAAGGTCTGCCTTTTGGGGAGAAGTTACAGGAGAAGTCCTCTTGCTTCAATGACCTTATTAGAGTTGACTATCTCATAAACTGCCCTCTTAATTCCAGCCTTTATAAAACTTGCCACCAATGAACTTTGTGCTAGGCTTTCCAATCAATGGCTGGTTCCTCAGATGAGGTCAACTGGCATAATTTTGGGTGATGGTTTGTTTACACTCATGTGCTGTCTATTAGTTAGTTGGAAGGAAAATGGCTCGTATTAAAACATCCCAAGATTGAGAAGAAACATCTAGGCTTTCAACAAAATTGGCCTGATATTTAGTAAGTCTTCCTCCAGTTATCCACAAATGTCCCTTGAGTTATAACAAAGGCTTAACCTGCTGTGGGGTTAGAATTAAGAGCTTTTGTCTCAAGGTTATTTTAGACGTTTCCTGGACTACTCTGTTTTTCAGTCACAAAGAGAGAAAAGGGGTTTAGTTAGTTCCAGATTCTTAGTCCTGGGGCCCGCATCAAGGCCTCTTTTAGGCTTTAAAAGCCTCTTGACTGGCCAGCATCCATTTCAAGGGTTTAGTTTCTGGTCTTCAAGTTACCTCATGTAGGGACTTGGCTATTACTCCAAAAAAGGTATCAAGTTGTGGCAGAAGGGTGTCATTCCCAAGAAAGCCTTCAGTTCCTCTTTGGACTTTGGGTGATCCAGATAGCATATTGCCTCTGTTCTCCATGAGTACAGTTATCTTTGCCCTGGAGCTAACATGTATCCCATATATGTCACCTTTTGTTGAGAAATTTGGGGCTTACAATTGAGACACCTTGTAACAACTTTTTTGATACAAAATTGAGTTTTAATGATGTTTTTATCAGATAATTCCTTAGTGAGGCTACAGATGAGGAAGTTATCACCATACTAGAATAGGTATCCCTTTTTGAACTTTAAATCACTCAGGTCTTGAGCCAAAGCCCATACAAACATGTGGGTGTTATCCCTAAAACTCTGAGGCAAGCCTGACCAAGCACACCATTGATGAAGTGCTGTTTAGGGATCTTCCCTTTCAAAGATATGGAATTAGAACCCACAATTACAGAAAAAGAAGACATCTTTGAGATCAAGGACAGAGAACCATTTAATATCATACCATGCTTGAGGATCAACTCTTTGAAGAGACATTGGGCCCTATGGGGTCTTCAGGCCTGATTCTCTAGCAACTAGGATGTGAGTTGACAGAGCTTTGAATGTCAGTGTGGCCCCGAATAAAAAGAATATATCTCTTCTAATTACTGGTATGAAGCACTCTAGAATTACCAAAAGTCAGGCTGGAAAAGAAATTTTCCAAATGGCAGTACAGAGTGAGGTAAAGAAATCTGTCTTATTAAATATCTCAAGGCCTACAACAATTGTAGGATGAGATGAAATCTCACTCCAATAAGAAACTAGAAATGAATAAGTCACACTAGTATCAAAGAGAAATATAATTTGTCCATTACAGGTAGAGTCACTCAAGACTCCTGTGAATTATTTGTAATACTCTTGAACATTACCACTTGCTGTCTGGGGCCTTTCTCCTTGGCCATCATGGTGAGGGATGACCTCATTCCTCTCTGGGAACAAAAGCAGTCCTTTTGCCAATGTCAAGGATCTTCTTTCATGTTCTGACAGACCTGAAAAGGGTTAGCTGGTTTCTGAGAGCATTCCTTTGCTCAGTGCCCCAATCACTAGGACTTAAAGAACTCTGATTTGTTCCTGTCACTCTTTGGTTTCTCTTAGGGCTGCAGCCTTTGTCATGAGGCTTATCAAATAGAGCGAACATGCTTTAGCTAGTCTCTTTTCCATATTCAGATCTTGTTTATCCTCTAACTTACGACAGTTATTAAAGACTGAATAAGCTTCATTGACCAATTGGCTTATTTCAGTTTGTGGGTCAAGTTGGAATTTCTGGATCTTTTTCCTAATTGCAGATCTGACTGACTAATAAATTATTACCCTAGGAAAATTCGACCTTCTCTAGACTCAGAGTCTAAATTAGTGTGTTTATAGATTGCCTGTTCAAGCCAAAGCTGAAAAACAACTGGGTTCTCCTCATGGTCTTGATTAATAGACCTGAGCTTATCATAATTCACAGGTTTGGTCATCCCTTATGCACATCAGCTAAATAGCCTTGTTGTACAGCTTTAATGTGACTGCTCCATGTCCTGTGTCATAAGCCCACTCAGGCCCTTCTTGTGACCCACATATCACAGCAGTTGGTTAATTATCAGAGGGTAAAGCTGAGAAAGATTCGTTAGCCTGCTTTGCAGCCCTATAATGCTGTTTCTTATACTACTGTGCAATAAGAAATCAGAATGAATTGGACATCTTACAAGGTCAGATCAAAAGTCATTGTTAAGGTGTGGAAACTGTCAATAAATTTTTCAGCATCTTCAGAGAATCTACTCAACTTTTCCTTGAACTGCTACATATCCTAACTGAAAAAGGGACATTCATCTGGATGATATCATTGTTGACTAGCACTTCTTGAAGGGGCAGAGCAGTGGCTAGCTTAGATGTTGAGTTTGCTGAATCTGGGGCCCTATAGTAGATAGACTCAGAACTAATATGGTATGAATTCAGGAGATGGTATTTTTCTCCTGAGGGTACTAACTACCAGTTTGCTTGGGAAGTACCCTATGGGGAGGAGAAGCTGACATGAGCAAGTCTTCAGCAGCAGCATCTCCTGAGGGAGGATTACTCCTGGGTTAGAGTTCAATCCTCTGATAGAGGGCCATTAGGTTTGAACATAAGACATCTCTGACCATTTCTTATGTTCTTTTCAGTAACGATAAATTGAAATATGGCATTATATTTCAGGCTGCCAAGGTTTGGCCATGTCTCTTTTTACAAGTGCATACATAGGCCATTGTTTAATTACACAGGAATATAAGATGACCTCTTTGAAGGTTTTTAGGTTGGAACTCTTGCCAGTGGTTGAGAAGACATCTGAGTGGGACTCAGAAGGAATAAATAAGGTTGCAGATGGGAGGAGTAAAAATTAGGTTCTAGAATTCTACCAGGCCTGTTCCTGAGTCAGTCCTCAACCCAATATTGAGGACCTGACTGGGCATCTCACGATAATTCTTGAGCCTTTCACTCCCAGAGTCATTACCTGGGAAGGTGGAATTCCTTCAGATGAGGTCATAGACACTTTCCCCTGTGTTGTTAGTTTTACATAGATTATCTACATTATCTACAACCCATTTCATCTATTATCAAAGTGCTCCCCGAAAAAAGTGAATTCCTTGAGGGCTGGATATCTCCATCCAAGTATGGGCATGTGCACTACTTTTCATTTTGATCCTTAGAATCTCCCCAGTCTCCACGAAGAGTACATGAACAGTTTCCAGAGCTAGGAAGCCTCAATGGCTGTATGTATCTCAGACAACTTTGAACCCACCTATATCCTGTTTGGGGGCTAACAATTACCTTTCTCGACATAAACCCCAAAACACAGACAATTTTCCTGCAGATATGCCTCTCAGACTCTCTGATGGAGAAACAGAAATTTCTACATAAGATATTCTACTAACTGGCAGTCTAAAAAGTGACTATTACCTATCTCTAGAAGAACCTTCATCTCACAAGATCAAGCCACAAAGCATATATATTTCCAGTGACAAAATCTCATGATTTTAGATAGAGGCATAAACTTAAAGCCACACTTATCACATCAGAAGCAAAACCAAGTGAGAAAGAGAGCTAAACTAGCATTAGAAAACCCAGGATTAGTCAGCTATAGATAAGCTTTAGGACCCTGGAGGAATCCACTCAGCTAGAGCTGGCTTGCTGTCACTTTTTGCTTTCATGGCTGGCAGTTATTGGCAGAAAAGGCAGAACTTTTAAAATAGACCAATTTTACTGTTCCTGTATGGGAAGATATGGTACTTTGAAACTCCATTTTACTGATTTATTTAACACCAATAAGCTAATAAATTGAATATTCTGATAGACAAAAACCTGAAGCAGAGGTTGGGAGGATTTCCCAAGAGAGAAGGAAAATAACCTGTGGAAAGAAAACACTTACTCAGCATGACCAACAAGCAGCCTTGACACTTCCCAAATGCAAGTGGCCACTCCAGTCTATATGGTGCAGGGTACACTGACAGCTACACTCCACAAAGAAAAGCAACAATCGTAGGTGGGCCAGGCCCATGAGAAACTTCAAGAAAATTGCCTATAGGGCTCTAAAAGAAAGCATTTCAATCTTAGTGTGGGCTGGTGCAACTTTCTGTTTAAATTGTAGCACTCACCTACCAGTGGCCTCCACCACTCAGTTCAGCTCACATGCACACTGGCAGAGCCAAGAGGAGTCACAGCCACTTACTGCCATTCCATAAGGCAACAAAAAAATACAAACCCAAGTGATCGATCATCAGGAGCTTTCTTGCTCCCGGTAAAGGCCAAAAGCTTTTGTATCACACTCAGGTCAAATCCAATTAGCAATATGGTCAGCCACTTATCCTGAGAATCCATCCTGCATCCAGAAAGGGGGAAGAGAGAGGATCTTATAAAGGAGCATGAAGTTTCCTTCTTTGCTGCCTGGCTTCTTTTGGCTTGCTGGGTGATGAGGTATCAGAAGGTCTTTTGATGTCTTCTTGGCTGGCTTGCCAAATGTTACAGTGGAATGGGCATGTATAATCATGACTCCAGTGTACTATGAGGAAAGAATTGTCAAGTATACACCCAGTAGTAAGTAGCAATATTTATTGAAGATCCGTGGAAGTTGTGCTCAGAGTAAACAGTGCCAACAAAAGATATAGCCCAGCCTAAGAAAGTTTCTGGGGTAGCAGGAAAACACTTCACATAGATCAAGGCACACAAAGCTAGCAATATGAACAGAACAACAGAAAAGCACGGATAAATCAAGGTTTTGGAATATAAAGACCAAGGCCCTCTGCTTAGGTGCTTACCACTGAATCTCTAGGAGTGACTGACAGGAAAGATTAACAGGGTGCTGAGTCATCTTAGGGTCTCTCAAAACACTTTTTTGTTCAAAAATTTACTCTGATCTTAATTATATTTATGACATGTAGTATATATTTATGAATCTGTAAGGAAGTAGATGGGTGGTTAGAGGTGACTTAAAGGTCAGGCACAGAGATCCACCATGCATATGCTCACAGCTAGAGCATCAGAGATCTCCTGGGTTTTTGTTCTTTTATTTTCTATCCCTCTTAGGACAGTGGGAGCAGGAATAACTGTAGGGTACTGTTTACAATTAAATGGAGGGAAGGGAGTGACTTCTCAGCTCCATTGTTTCTAACTGTACTACCAGTACCTAAGCTGTAATCTTTTTCTATCTTCTTTCTAATTTTCCAATTAAAATTTTCATTCCTGATAGATTTCTGCTTTAGTTTTAATATCTATTGTTACAAAAATAAGGAGCTAAGCTTGCCAGTGACAGTATCTACTTGAGGCAAAAAGACTGTGAACATAGTAAAGTTTACACATTTAGACAAACATAGGCATAAATTTATCTACTCTATAACCACAAAATATTTAACTCACTAAGTTTACATATAGTATTAGTATATTTAATGAACTAGCAATGTATTGCACTATCATTGAATCTATGTTTTGATAATGCGTATATCTGCAACTATGCAGAAAAACTACTCCATATTATTATTTCCTATTAAAAAGGTTGGGCTTTTTTCTAGAATTTAGAAGCAATACTTGAACCTCACTCTCTTAAAAGAATAAAAACAGAGTAAAGAGTACTTAATATTGTACCACACTGTTGTGCACAAAATCATGGGAAATGTGTATTCTAAAGAGGTACATAATTGTACAAGCATATTGCATAGAATACATAAGTAGTGCCCTGGAGGTCAAAAAGTAGAAGCCAACCAATTAAGCTAAGTATCCACTAAATTGTTTTTCATTGTCTAATTGAAAAGTGATCACAAGGAATCAGAAAGGTTTTAATTGAAAGAGCTTTTAGTTTAAATCTGACCTTAAGCCAATGTTATTTAAATGTGGTAAATAATGTATTCTGGAAGGATCTTTCCTTCAAATTTAAAATTCTACTTGTATGTACATTTGGATGTTTCTGTGCTTCTCTCCACATTATTTAAGCATGTTTCTCAGCTTTTGGTTAATGAGAAAAAGCATACTTTTTTTTTTTACATCAAATGTGACTCTAATATATTTATTTGAAAATCTTAATAGTTATATGCTTCCAGTGAAACAAACTCATCCATTTATTCACATCATATGCTGAATAATTTAGATCAATTAAGGAAAACACAAAACATTTGTGTAAATAATTTTATGCATTCATTCTTTGCTTTTGGTGAATAATTAAGAACTTATAAAGAAAACTAAGTATCTGCCTAAATCACATCAATTGATTAATTCCCTGTGTTCAAAGAACATACCAGAAATCAATGTTACTTATTACTTCACATTCATAGAGAAACTTCATTCCTGTGTTGATTCTGTTCAATAATATTACAGTTAAAATAAAATAAAATAAGGCAAGAATAGTCTAAGATAATTGTTTTTTCAAGGGTTTATTCAAGGCTCCAAACCCATACTTTGCCCTTCTGTGAGCCATTCTTTTCAAGCACTGGGACAGCCCTTAAAATACAGACATATAATATCAAGAGGCACCATGCATGGCTTCATCAAAAGCAGCATGTGTTCAAACTCAGCTTCTCCCTAGGCCTAAATGCATTCCCTTTATGAGACTTCAACTTTCAAATTGGCTTCAAAAGAACTGTTCTGTCTTTCGATAAATGGAATAGGGTAGAAAAGACTAGTTTCTGTTGCTCCAGTTCTCTCAGTCCCTGATTCTTCACAACCTTTAGAATAGAGGAATGCTGGATTGTGAGGTGCCTGACTGCAGACAGAGAGGGGCCTCCTAGGCCTGAAGCAATGAACCTCCTCCCAGTGCATACTCACACCCTACACAGACTGCTCTCTCAGTGTTTCTGGAATAATTCCTCAAGGCCCTATTAAGAGTTTGCTTAATCAGAGAAAATATCAAAGCATTTAATTGTTTGCAATTCTTCTGAAGTTGCAGAAACCAACAGCCAATTAGCACCCCGACTTCTCTTTTCAGAATGGAAACTAATCTCTTTTTAATAGAAACTTTTCATACTCATATTTTTTTCTTGAAAGTACCGTTTGCAACCAAAATCACATTTAGAATACAATGAAACAGAATATGAAATGATATTTTTCTGCAAACTATCATCTTTTCTAGTTCATTTTCAAGATCTTTGATATTTACATATGACCTTTCCATTTTTATTAACAGTTTATTGGATTTTTGGATTCCAGCCCGAAGAAGAGAAGGGTAATTTACAGAAAGATTTGACAGTTATACACACAGCTATAAACTTCAGTCCATTAACTTATTTCTCATGTAACCTTTAGTCAATTCTACCAAAACACCCATAGAAGCATATGCCTTCTTCCCTTTATGTTAAAAAGCTTTCATTATAGACCCCTATTTATAGAATGTCAAATGAAAAGAAAATATTTTATCATGTCTCTTTATGGTTTATAGATGTTTATGGCTCTTAAATTTTAAGGCACATAAGTGAAAGTTACAGATACTATTTTTGTTTTACTTAGGTTTCTATTAAATGTGAATAGATACATATTTGACATCTTTTATTCATTTGGTTAAAGTTATTACATTGTCTGAAGCAACACAAAATGCCATTTCCAAACAAAGCTTGGGAAATCAATTTAAAACTTTGTGTGAAGCATGATATTTGAACAGTTGTTACCAGGGTCTAAGAAGAGGAGAGGGAGACATGGTGAAAGTTTGATTAATGGACACTCAGATTTAGACAGGAGAAAGAAGGGAGAAAACAATTCTGGTATTCTATTGAGCAGTAAAGTGACTATAGAAAATGATAAAGCAATATATTTGTGAATATCTAAAGTAAATGATTTTGAATGTTTTCATTCTAAAGAAATAATAAGCATTTCAGAAAATAGCTAAATTTGCCATAACTTGAACATAAAATAATGTATAGATTTAGCAAAATATCATGATATGCTATAGAATGTGCAGTTTCTATTTATTGGTATAAAATAGATATTTGAGCCACAGCTTTGCTAAGATTTACCTTAACTGATAATCATCTTGGGTAACTTCTTAAAACACTGAAGTTGATAGACTTTTGAATAAATATAAGAACAAAATTGAATTTCAGAAAATGGAAATGCTTTATGTTACTTAGTTCTTATACAGAATTGATGTTTCTAATTCAATATTAATATTTGAATGCACAGCACAACAGTCCAAATGGATTTTTATATCACTATGCCAAGTCATTTATTTTTTTAAAAAGAAGCATGAAGAGAAATTATAATATAAAAAAGGCAATCAGAACAAAGAATGATATGCTTTCTTATTTGAATCTCATTTTATCATTCATGAAATTTCATACTTGGGGGTCTTTCTCCAATACAATACAAAACCAAACCCAATGGTGATATCAATCCTACTATTTAAAAACATAAATAAATATTGATGAAAAATATAAGATGAACTAGAATTCATAGTTGGAATGTACTATAAATCTCAACTTGTCTCCATATCTGTTACAGATATGAAGGGAGTAGTATATAAAATGTATTGATGAATTTTAAAAAATAACACCTGGCTATATTAGGACCAGTTGAGCTAAGTAAGCAGAACAATGGGAATATGTCCCTAACAAATTATTAGTGACTGTGCTATGTTGATGGATTTCTATGAGTTTGGTATAGTGAGTATAAAATGCATATGATAATAAATTATTTCCAGACAATAAGGTAAGCTCAAGCCTTTTTGAAATTTTTCAGAAAACACTCCTATTTTCATATTTAGATGTACTTAATAGAGTTGCATAGGGGAAGCAAGGTAGACTAACATATTTTTGTTTTGTGTATTAACCAATAAAGCCAGCTGGCCTTTGCAAACAGAAATGCTATACATATTTACTCAGTAACAGTTTTTCCACTGTACTTTTTGCTTTGCCTCTTAGGGAAATGGCAAAGTTCCATATCGCCATCTGGTGTCAATTAAGGGAATGGCCTCCTCAAGCAGTGACTACTAGAATATTCCTTTATGCAGAAAGCTCATACTGCTAGTTTTAAAGGACAACAATGCCTTAAATCTAATTATGTAATATATGTTTACATTCACCTTTACACTATTATCCTCTTCCAGCTGAATTAAATTATTGTCCTCCAGGAAATGATATGTATATGTAGTAGTTTATATTTATGATTTTATTTAACAAACTATCTATAAGAAATATAAATATAAAATTCCTCATTGATGCATTTTGGGCTATATAAAATTTATAATTTATGAACAAATTCCTTCAAATCTCATTCCTTAATTTAAATTGTCATTATACTGTGCTAATTTAGAAACAAAAAATTAATTACATTAGTCTCATATCTTTTTTTGCCAAGTTTAGCATCATGTATGTGTATATGTGTGTGTGTAAATACTTGAATTACAAAACCAGGTACAGACTCATGAATTGCTATACAGTTATGGGTACTGTGCTTTGTTGATCATGTACCTCTTGTTCATTCTGATTTCATCATATTGTTCCCAGAACCTATCTACTGTTATGCATTTAACATGATTCCACTGAAAATTGAAATAATTTACTTTGCTCTAAATTCATATCATGCTGAAGTTTTCTTTAATGATAAATTCGTTACTTATTCTACATTTTGTGTGCTTGAAAGATTTTTGTTCTTCACTGTTTTCTATATCCTCCAATTATTTGAAGACATTATTCTACATACATTTCCTATAGGATATATACTAATTTCCAAAGTAAAAGAATAAATATGGCTAATCCAAGTTTTATAGGAGTCTTTCAATAAAGGTTTTTGTTTTACATGTTCATTTTGACAGCACTAGAATGAATCTCTTTAAACCTATAAAAAAGAAAATGTCAAAATTAAACACCTTAATGTTTAAAAACACTTAAAACCTTGTGTTTCAAAACACCTGAAACACTACTTTCCTCCAACTAGCATATAAAATTTGTCTCTGTGTATAAATCTGGCTCATCATTTTTGAAAAAACTATGCAATGTTTAATGATTAACTATAGCACATATCTCTGTGGGGTAAGAATTTCTAAGAAACTATTTTCAAGCAAATCAACAAGGGAAGCATATCGCTTTTTACAGGCTCAAGATATTTTAAAAATTAACAATTTCCTCTGGAATGGCTGCTGTTGTTCTGTTGTTCTTTAAAGATGGGCTATCTATGGGCTATCTATCATCATCATTTTCACCTTTCTCTAGTATAGAAAAAAGCCACAGTGGCTCATTTTGATGATGTAGTTTAGGTATACCTGAGTTTGGTGGCATAATTGAATGCTTCTTTAAAGATTAAACTTCACAAGCGATGTGTTTCCTACATTAGTATTGTGTAGAAATCTTACATGATTATGATCTGATAAAATCCTAAATACCCAGGCTGAGGATTTACCTCAGTGGTTTCGCCGCCTGCTGCGCAAGCGCAAGGACCTGAGTTTGATCCCCGGTACAAAAAAAAAAAAAAAAAAAAATTCCTAAATACCCAATAAATCAATAGTAACTTATGGAAATATGAGGATTCAGAAAGATACAGTCTTGATTTGTTTTCTTTTCAAAACATTCATGGTCTAATCATGCAAACAAGCAAACTTCACACAAAAGGCAAATACCTAAAAATAAACAATTATATAATAATTTGCGATATATGCTCAAAAGTTAAACACCAGTAAATCTGAATGATTTGAATGAGTTATAAAAATTTTTCTAAAATACTGATTTTAAAGTATGTCTTGAATAATACATTGAATTAGGAGGCATCTTGAAGTGGTCGTTTAAACTCATTAGGGATGAGGCACTGTTAAATGAATTGTGGTAGGTGAGAATGTACGGAGAGTATTTGGAAAACTGCACGCAACCAGCCAGTCATAGTCTAAAGTTAATTTGAGCACAACAATAAATAGTTCCATATATTTTTCAGTGGATTTCTCAGTGCATTTTTAAAGTGATATGATAAAGAGAACTTACCACCTCTCCATATTTAAAATATCCCCTGCTTATATACTTTTAATTAAAAAAATAGTTGGGAAGCACTTTGTCACTTAAGCACTTTTGTACATACGTACTGCAAAAGTACCTATCTCATATTAACCAGATCACCACAAAAATTCAAGTGAGCACTAGTCACATATGTACAATGGGAAGAAGTTGAATGCTGATTCTTGTAGTTAGAGCTACATTTAATATTCATCTCAAAGTCAGCTGTGGTGGACAAAGGACGAGGATAAGTATCTCAAGACTCACAATGGACCAAATATTATGGAAGACTAACCTCTTGCCAACTAGAGTCCTCAAGTGTTCATTAAATGACAAAGTCATGTCAGAATAAGTCCTAAAAACCAAGCTCTGAAACATTTATTTAAAGGCATTAATTGAATCATCAATTAGTATACATATTAATTGTTCAATTAAGGCAAGATAGGCAAGTTGTACACCCCTGCCAATGATGTACCTTTGGAAAATAATAACTTATTAAGTACATGAGTGATTGTCAGTGATATTTTTCTGAAGATGATAGGGGTAAAACAATTATTTCTAAGCCAGTGCTAAAGCTAATTTATGGAACAAAGAAATTGTAACGGAAAATATAAGGTATTGGTTCAAGAAAATAATTTTGAAGTGTTTATATTTTGATACTCAGTTTTAAAATTGAGACTATATGTTAATGCAGAAGGAACTACAATAAACCACTTTAATGAAGAGCATACTGTAAAACCTTGTCTTCATTCGTACAAAGTACTGAGTAATGAGAAAACAAGACTGGTGTATAATTATCATTATATTCATGATATGCAAGTATGAAACCTTGCAACCTTGTTAGCAATATGGATCTGTGTTGATTTGAAACATACTCATAAGCAGCACAAATTATGTGTATGTATATTAAAAAGTAGAATCTGGCTCTTTGTCTTATGCAATTGATAAAGAATTTGTCCCTAAGGGAAGTGTAATTCAAATATTTCCATGATGAAGTATTATGTTTCTCTGCAGTTCTTTTCTGATTGGAAATATAAAGGTGACAAATGACAACTCTCAAATCACAGAGAGAGTTTAGCTGTATATTAGAGTGACAGCGAGATTTCAGAAATTTTCCAAAAACAACTTGGAATGTTAAAGTAGTATAATGTACTTCAAATGTCCATTATTTGTTATCTGAAAACTATAAACTGAAATGACAGCTGCCTATAGAGTTTGGAAAACTTTAAACTTTTCATCATTCTCCTCTGGTCTATCTTTTCTGAAATAATTCAAGCTGGAGTTATCCATCCAAGAAATCATTTACATTCTTAGACTCTCTCAGTGAATGCTCATGTATAATCAACCTAATTCCTAAGAACATTTTAAAGGCATAATGATACTGAATATTTTAAACTAGATCATAATGCTGTACTGTGTTGCAATGCAATAGCACCTTTGAAATTAGATTCACGGGTCACTAAAATTCATTATTTAAAGATTAGAAGCTTCTGTCATAGATCAGCATTTTATAGATGAGGATATCCTATCAATCTAGACAAAGAAGCTTATTTGAAATTATAGAACATTGCAAACCAAGAAGAAAAGAGTATTGGTACTTTTAGAAATTATATCTGTCCTTCAAAATGTATTTATAATGGGTTATCTATTAACCTTTTTCTCAAATGAAGAATGATTTTCAGACACATTTGCAACTTTCACCAGGAACTGAACCCGGCATCTTCACATGATTAGCCCACTCTTGTTTTATTACCTCTCAAATTTAACCTCTGGGCATGTTTCTGTGTTCCAGAGCTCTCCCCACAATTGGAGACTTAGTTTGTTGACTATGCACTGTTGGCCTCTGCATCAGCTTCTTTCTTGAAAGTCAACTCTCAAATTTTTGTTTTCTAAGTTAAGTCATTACTTACATGTTATCATTAAGGAATCTTTCTTTGCCATCTGGCCCCAAACCAGGTTATACAACCTTCTGAAATTAACAATTATCCCAATCTGTCTTTTCAAAAATACGCAGCTTCAGTTTGGGTCATTATATTCCTTTGGGTCACTGTAATTGAAGAAGTTTAGTTTTATTAATACCGCATGTAGAAACATATAAAGATAACTGAGCTACCTCAAAGGCCACACAAAGTATAATGCTATCTTTCTTCAGTTGTTTTTTCTTTATCTGTTTTGTTTTCTGCTCTTAAGAATGAGATCTGAAATTGAGCTAATTGCTTAAAATTAGAAGATGATCAAGCCTCATGTTAACTGTTCATTTTGCTCCTTGAGGCAGAACCTACAGAAACCTTCACTGGTACATTAGACCTCAGCAGACCAATGGAAGCTGTTGCTATTCTACAAGAGCTCATTCTACAGTACATTACATAAAGAATAAAGAGAGCTAAAGATGCATGTTGAAATTTCAGTAGAGCTGCTGTTAAGTAGCTTCTCCCTTCCCTGTTGATATTAGAGCAGTTGAGAAATAGTTGCAAAAATTAGACATGCAGAAGTGACAGAAATCTTTTGTAAATTAAGCTTTAGCTCCCATAAATATAGGAAATTTAATCACCTGGGCAGAAATAAATGGTCATTTTTAAGGCTAGTTAGGAGATCAATGCATATATGTATGTCTAGGCAAAATGGTGGTTAAGATACGATGGAGGACTGGGGATTTAGTTCAGTGCCACCTTGCCTTGCTTGCAAGCTCAAGATTCTGAGTTTGATCCCTGGTACCAAAAAAAAAAAAAAAAACAAAAAAATCAGAAACGATGGAAATGCAGGTTTCTTCTAGAAAGCTTTACTGGCAAAAGACCAGTAAATTTGGGAATTTTGAGATATACATACCTCATTCTCTCAATGTGTTCAGTCAGAATTTCTTCCCAGGAAAGGACTAAGTAAGGAAAAATACTATTCCAGAAGCCTCTAGACTTTGAATCTCTCTCTCTTCATTGAAATGTGAAGGGAATAAGTTTCAAATCCCACAAAATATCCTTGTTAGGATGTTTCATAAACAGAGGACGCACTTAATCATACATACTCTTTGACTCACTGTGGCTATTTATTTTGGTTCTATTTATTGAGAGCTGATTAGGAAGAGTTTGAAGAACTTTCTATGATGTTACTTATTATGAACACCTTACATTATGTGTTAAATGTTTAAAAGTAGGCTAGAACTACTTATATCTGTTTGAAATTCTCATTCTTCAGTATTACAATTATTTTGCAGTAGTATATAATTACTGCTAATAGTTTTGTTACTGTATGTTTGGGTTACATAGTGATTAGTCGCAGCTTGGGGGTTTGATACATATACATGTCACATCTTGATTATCTATACTTCCACAGGCCCCCCCCCTTCCACTCTTCCCTTTTCCAACTTCCCTGCATCCTCTTGCCATCTGTTTTCTTTGAACAATTTGGGAAAATTCAGACTCCAGATCACATTCTTTTGTATTGCTTCTTTTGTCTATTGCGTATTTTCCAGCTTCAGATCCCACTGTCTCAATTACTTTCCTTACATTATTTTACACTTCAGCAATCTTTAATTTTAAACAAAAATTTCCTTAACACCCTTCTTACCACAACTACATACTGGATAATGCATCAATGTAACTTTTCCCTACTACTCAAAGTACATCTTGATTAAACAAAAATATCACCTTCAAAATAAGGTTTTGAATTATAATATGAGGTAAAAAGTATTTTAGAGGTATAGTCTTATTTTTCAACTTCCAAATAGAGAAAATCAGGCATAGACAGAATAAGTTTTTTCCAAAGAACTTGGCTACTTAGTGTTAATACTAAGATAAATACTAAATATCCATTTCTGCAATAAGCAACTGATTAGAATATGCTTGTATAATTTTGTTCTCGTCTTTTTAATAATTCTAATGTATTATAAACATTCAAAATTATGAAAATATACTCATGCACATCACCTTAAAGGCTGCTTCCTATGAAAGACTCTTCAGAAATTGATTGAAATACATTCTGAATTTTCCATGGCTTACATATCAGCTGAGACCATTATGGTGCTCTGCTACATTGTATTATCTGATGGTAATAACCAAATATTTTCCCCTACGTGGTTCCCCAGATCACAGTTAATCAACATGAAAATTCTTAGTTTTATTGATCATCATGCCCCAATTTTATTACTCTAAACCCTATGATAACTATATGAACTGTCCTACAATTTTAATACAGTTTGAATGGGCTTCTACATTGTGATGGACCAGCCGTCACCAGTCGAAAGGTTCCTGAATGGGGGAAAGGAGGACTGAGAAAAATCAAGAGAAGAAGCAGAGTCAGGAGGGCTCCCATGACTGAGCAAGCAAGTTTATTTACACCTCTCTTTTATACACTCAGTGAGTTAGGTCATTAAACATGACCTTTATACATAAAACACCTGCTTTCTTGTTTACCAGTTTTCTGAACATTCCCCGCCCTCAAGGGCTACTTTGTTTCTTGAGGTTACAGAGCGGTCATCTTGTTTCTAAGGCAGTCTCTGAAAGTAAGCATCAGAGTTGGTAAGGGCACGGTTCCCCATAACATAATCTCCTAACTATTTACAACGGAGGGTAAACTTAAGATGGAGCTTCTTGGGCTGACACTGCTCCCCACACTACATGTCAGTTGTTTCTATTATATTACTTATCCAAAGCTAAATCCTTGTATTGTATCCCAAGATTACTTGTCAAGAACCCTAAATCTCTGCAAGGTTCTGGCCAGTTTTGTCTTCATTTTATTTTCCTCATTGTTGATCCCACAAAGAAATAAAGTAGGTGGCTCAGAAAAGAACCACTAACAACTGGTGCTGAATGATGTCAACTTTATGTAATCATTTTCATACTATGCTACATCCTAAATAGGATGATAAAGTATGGCCAATAACATTGATGTTCACACGATTTCATATATGAATATCACTTCTGTAATACATGGAGTTACATTTCCAAATACTACTTCATTTGGAAAATATCTTTAATAAATTCTTAAAGATATAATTAGAACCATTAAAATATAAAATCTTGAGAACCTCACTTCCTGCCCCAGCATACATTTTTATCTTTGTAGTCACAGTACTGTAGATTTCACTTAAGTTTCTGCTTGTAAGTAGTAAATGATGGCAAGAAAGAGCCATAAGGCATGGTTTCTGCCTGTAGTTCTGTTAAATGTTATATGAATAATCATCAAACGAGGATACATTGTATCACCAGCATTTTTCTGGTTCATGCCCAGTTCTCTGTTTCCAGTCATATAACTCTTCCGTAAAATCATGTACCCCTTAACAGCATTCTGTTCAGTGATAGGCCACATATACTACATCTATAACACCACAGATTATATTCTCTAGTGATGTTGTAGATGTCTCAGATTGTGTAATTACATACTAGGATTTTCACATAACAAAATTGTCTAGTGATGGATTTCTCAGAACAATGTGTAACCATCCTTAAGGGATGTTGAGTATAGTCTAAAACCAACTGTCCCTGACTTCTCCTCCTAGTCTTTTCTCAGATTTTCATTTGTGCTTTCCCTCAAATATCTCATAATCACTTCTCTGGCAAAGTTTGTCAACTGTGGTGGATTAACTAATGGTCAATTTGGATGCTCATCTGAACTGAATCAGTGTAATTTGGGTGAGGAAGACCCACCCGAGGATTATTGTGAATGGCTTAAAAGAGAGCTAGAGGGGAAGATGGTGGGGTTTTGATTTTCTAGGAGAAGCTTGCTGTGGCTGGTTTTCTTCATGCAAACTTGGCTGTTTTCAATAGAGGAGGAGCTCAGGGCCTGTCTGTTGCTTGGAATGGCTGCTGTTCTCATCAGGGGAGTTCTGATCTTTACAGTGACCATCACTTCCTGGCTTCAGTATAGATCCCTCAGCCTGATGGCACAAGTCCTTCACCCCACTGGCATAGGTTTTCTGGCTTGCTTCACTGGTCTTTGGGCCTTCCAGGTCCAGATCCTCAGTATGCACAATCATGAGATATTGCCATGGGCTCTAGGCCACTGGCTAGGCTAGTGAAAGACATCGCCTTGGACTCCAGGCCTTCAGCTAGATTTGTATGGGACATTGCTGTGGATCCAGGCCCTTGGCTGTATTCTTTGGGCCTCTAGTGTGTGGCTACTCACTTGTACTTCTCTGTATTTGACTTTTTGGGTAAATATCAAAAAATAATCCTATAAATTATGTGTCCTGTATTAAATGTATTTCCTTGCAAAATCCTGACTACAACATCAACATCATCTATGTTGCTATTTCCAATAGTGAAGTAAAAATCCTTGAAGTCTTCATCAGTAGTGCTTGACACAGCTGATCTCTCTTTTACTCTATACTTTAATTGGCTTCCTAGAAACCATAACTACCTTACTAACTCTTCCTAGTATCATTTATTGTTCCTTTCTGCTTGATATTATTGGTGCTGACTAATTGCTATTTAATGTGGGACTCCACGGCTCAGTTCTGGTACCTCTTTTCTAATTTCACTAACTTTCCTGCAAAAATCATCCCACTCCATTGCTTTTCATACCATCTATACACTTACACTGATGATTCTCATATTTATGTCTCATGAAGCCTTTTCCTTTCATCCCTAGAATCATGTTTGTTAACTAAAACTAATAAAATTCATCCACAGGGGCCAGGGGATTTAGTTCAGTGATTCTGCCGCCTGCCTCACAAGTGCAAGGACCCGAGTTTGATCCCCGGTACCAAAAAGATAAAAAATTAAAAAAATAAAAATATATTTAAAAAATTCATCCACAAATTTTTGCCTCTACTTCAATTACTAAAAAATTTACATGGCTAAAATCAAGTACCTCATTGGCTTTCCTTAAAATCTTTCCCTTCCACAATTTTCTTAGACTCACTAAATAATAATTCCAATATTTATCAAGACAAAATATTGAGGAATTATTCTTGGCTACCCACCCATTTTGTTTTATATGCTAGATCCAATTTTCCAGCAAAATGTGTGTTCTCTACTTTCAAAATACAAGTTGTAATCAAAATACATGGCAAAAATTTAAATTTGAAAATTTGATTAAAGTAAATGCATTACCATTACACATACCAGAAGGGATGTAAACATGTACTTCAAACACATATTAATAAAAAATAAAAATAAAAAAGGAAAAATTGTAGTTTAAACTTTTAAAAAGTACCACATTACCTTTAATCCCCCTCAGAAAACTCCTCTTTCTTTTAAAACACTTATCTCATCATTCCTGCTACTTTCTGAGGCAGTTCTGCAAGTTCTGTTTCATAATGGTCTTTAGAAGTTATGATCAAAAGAGAGGGGAATGCTGCTGCCTAGCACCACCAATAGTAAGGCACCCCTGTAAAATTATTATGGTGTGTCCTCATCCATCCATTCACTGAATCTGACACCATGAGACTTCAGGCTCTTGCCAAAAGTTAAAATGACCATGAAAGGTAAAACTTTGGAATCAACTTAGGAAATTGAGACAGCTGCTACAAAACGAATTAACACCCTAATGAAAGAAGACTTTCAGCACTGCTTCAGCAAGAGGCAAGAATTACAGGATAAATCTTAGAAGCAAGTGGGAATATTCTGAGGGGAACTTTTGCAATGTATCTTGTATAGTAATATATTTGAAAAAATTAAGTATTTACTCTATTTTTGACCATATATCGTGTAGATAGAAACAAATCATTCTCAATCCCCTTCCCTCAAAAAATCTGTTCTAACATGTCATCAACTTGTTCTTTTTCTCAAAGAATAAAGTTCAAAGACTATAATGACAACATAATCTGACACAATCTGAAGCTATTGTGTATTTCTAACTCATTCATGCAGTCTTTTGTATGCGGGTCTAAAATCACTGCTGCCAAAGTTCCAAAGTTCCACTACAAAGCTTTTGTAGTTAATTTTTCTCCTGCCTGGAACTAGGAATGGTTTCAGGTGTTTACAGCCAGGGAAATCTCATAGTACTCTGCATTCAGAAGAGGATGGTGGGCTAAGTGTTTATGCTTTACAGTTACTATATTAAAGTTACTGATATTTTGTCTTCAATTAAGTGCTTTATAAAGTCCATGGGGAAAATGGAGCATAAGTGGTGGGCTTTCAGTGTTGGCTGACATGAAGTCCTGTCTGCTGCTTTTTCCCAGTCTTCAGGGAAGAGATTCTGTACCTTTCACTTTGCCTCTCGCAACACCTACCAAGGCCCTGTACCATTGTGAATGAATGAGGACAATCCATGCACTAACTTCTGAAGTAGGACCCAGGACCCTACAAAGATTGATACTTACCCAACAGGTATCTTATGCCCAAGGGAGTGTGGCATTAAATAGCATAAAGACATGTTATTTGATCTCTTTAAAATTCATCTATGTTTTTGCTATTTCAATGACATCATTTCTGAAATTTTCAGTTCTGTTGGGATAACTAGGTCTTTAGAGAGCCAAGATGGATGAAAACAAATATATTAAATTATAATGGTGCTGTGAGAGTAATAAAGAATAAATATGTGCATAATTATGTACCACATTTCATATAACATTACACACTAAAAGCTATTTTATTCCGGTTGCCTTTTTGATTTGAACCCTTAATTTCAAAACTAAAATCATAATTAAAATTTCCTCAATGTGATTTAGTACAGACTCAGAAAGTTGGGATCTAGTTAGAAACCTACACAGGGAAGTAGCACAAATAGACATTCCAAAATTTTGACCAAAGTAATGGTAAGTACCTTGGTCATCCATCAGTCCCACCACTAAAATAACACGAAAAACTGAAGAAGAAAGAGGCAGGCTGTTTTAATTTATTGCTCAACATATACTTATTGAACACATAGTGTGTGTCAGGTATTCTGTCAAATACTTGCAACATGGTCATGGATAAAATAGAACAAAGATCCCAGACTCAGACATCATGCAGTGAACTGAAAAGTGTAAAAATGATTACCAGAAGAAAGCAACATTTGGAAGGATAGCTAAAAGGAACTAAATACACAATACAAGCATGGCAAGAAATCTGCTGAACAAAACAAATTACACAACACTTCCGGAATGACTCACTGTCTTGGAGAAATACAAAACAAAACACAAAGTAGGGGGAAAAAATCACTGAAAACTGCAGTCATAACAACTATGAGACAAAAATGATACTGAAAAAGAGAAACTCAGTATATTGTAATAAAATCAATCTCATGTGGCACAGAAATTAGATTTTCCAAGAAGCTAGACAGGAAAAGACAAATGTTGAAAAAGAAAGCGATGGGCTAGGATCAATCATCCATTTTCAATAGTAGATTTTCCTCTAATTTTCAAAGTACATGCCTTTAAATGACCAAAGTTACACCAGTAAAGCAAAATTTAACTAACTAATCAACAAATATACACATATGTATATTAGACCTGAAAATGAAAATGTAAATCTTTATTCTATCAGAATTTAATATCATAAACAATTGTATTAAAAAATTCATAAATAATCCTCTTTAAAATGTCATTTTAATGTATGTATAAGACATGGATTTTGGGCCGGGGATTTAGCTCAGCGGCACAGCTCCTGCCCGGCAAGCACAAAGTCCTGAGTATGATCTCTGGTACCGAAAAAAAGAAAAAAAGAAAAGAGTTGTAAAAGACATGCATTTTGAGAAGGAAAGACATATGTTGCTGAAAACTGAAGTTGTCTTCCCAAATAGCAACAATTGCTTTAAAAATTCAATAAAGTTTGCATGAATATTGGGATTTTTTTCCTTTCTCCTTTCATTATTGCATGTATTATGGAGTTACAAATATTATTATTAGGTTCAGGTCTGTTCTTTTGATTACAATATGTAAAGTGTGGCAAAAATGTGTAGGTAAGCTTTTTTTCAGGAACTCAGCTGTGCTGGAGAGAGAACTGAGTTATCCATATCTAAACAGCTGATTAAAGCAACAAAGAAAGGAGAAAAAATGAAACAATGAAACATTTAATCTCTTACCAAGTAAGTATAAACAAGAGGATAGAGCAAGTGTGGAATCTCCATTACACATTTGCTTCACAGAATCCCACTCTGATGGAAAGTTGAGACAATTTAGCAAAGGCGTGAGATTTGTCTCATTTTGGGGCTGTCATAGTTTTATGGACTCTTGAGTGGGAATGGGGTGGGGAGACAGGGGAAACGCTAGGATAGAAGTACTGGGCATTGAGTCACGGTGGGAAAATGTATATTTAAGGTTCTCCCTAAGGATGATTTTAGGAGGTGCCTAAAGACGTTCCCTGAAAGCGTTAAGGAAAGACTCCAAGCAATGAAGACATAGTACTAGGAATGCAAATATGTATAAAAATATGACTGGGAAGATGGGCCGGACTCTAAGTCTTTTCAGAGCCTTTGATGCACTAAGCACCCAGTCTCATGGGAGGAGTGCAGCTTTCCCTTATAAAGTCTGTAGGGCACAGGGAAAGGGGATGTTACTAGAACCTCTGCAGTGAGTCCTAGTGTCCTTCGAGCCACAGCAGCACAAGGAGAATTACAGGAAAGGTAGAAAAATGAGACTTTGAGAAGAAGCTGAGCTTTGGGTCTGATCAGTGCTGCTCTGGGCGGCAAAGACAAAGTCCCCAGTTTATGGTACCTTTTATTCAATACATCAGGAGAAACAGATGTAATAAATGACTTGCAGAGAGTTCGGTACATCTGGGTAAACAAGGTGTAACAATCCAAGAACAATGAGGAGCTGAGTAGATGAAGACTTTGATCCTCCCAGGATGCTTTCAGCTGGTGTAATCTTGTCCTGGAGCATCACAGCATCACTGGATCATTGAGGTCTCAGTTGTGACCCAGGACCAAAATGGAATTATGTCTCAAAATACCATAGCTGGCCTGTAGGCAGGAGAACTAGGCCTAATCAAATGATATTTCCCTAAAATTATGTAGCATTGTTCCCGACATAAATCCAGCCAGAAGAGGTTTTTATAATTCACCATGGTTGGGACTTGAAAACTGACATACAGGTATTTAACCAGACTTCTTGCAATTCTAAAAATTAAATGAATTATGAAAATTCAGAATAAACATCAACAACTACGTAATATGGTGAAAAATAAATAAAATTCCTAGGAATTTGTTGTTTCTTAGCAGGGCATTATGTTAAATTTTTGAAAAAGGAACATTATATGGGTGTATATCCATACTTTGGCAAGTGGAAACCCAATTTTTCCAGCACCATTTATTAAAGAGGCTATCTTTCTTCCAGTGAGGGTGTTTGACTCCTTTATCAAAGATGAGATGGCTGAGTGTGTCTGGCATTGTTTCTGCATCTTCTAATCTGTTCCACTGGTCCTCAAGTCTGTTTCTTTGCCAGTACCATGCTGTTTTTATCACACTACCTTTGTAGTAGAGTTGCAGGTTGGGGATTGGGATACCCCCTGCCATGTCTCTGTTACCTAGAATTGCTTTTGCTATTCTGGGTCTCTTCTTGTTCCAAATGATTTTTTGGATTGTTTTCTCAAGGTCTATGAAGTATGATGCTGGAATCTCAATTGGAATTGCATTAAATCTATATAGAAGTTTTGGAAGTATGGCCATTTTCACTCTATTAATTCTTCCTACCCAGGAGCAGGGGAGGTCTGTACATTTTCTGATATCATCTTCAATCTCTCTTTTCAGAGTGCCATAGTTTTCAGACAAGAGGTCTTTGATTTCTTTCATTAGGATGATTCCTAGGTATTTCAGCTTTTTGGATGCTTTTGTGAAAGGAATTATTTGTCCTATTTCTCTCTCAGTGAGTCTGTCATTGGTGTAGAGGAAAGCTATTGATTTTTGTGTGTTAACCTTGTAACCAGCTACTTGACTGAATTTGGTTATTAAGTCTAGAAGACTTTTGGTGGAGTTCTTGGAGTCTTCTATATAGAGTATCATGTCATCTGCAAATAATGACAATTTGACTTCTTCATTACCTATCTTTGTTCCTTTTATTTCTTTCTCTTGTCTAATTGCCATGGCTAATGTTTCCAGAACTATATTGAACAAGAGTGGTGTTAGTGGACATCCTTGTCTTGTTGCTGATTTAAGTGTGAAGGATTTCAGGTTTGGACCATTTAGTATGATATTGGTTGTTTTTTTTTTCATAGATGGCTTCTATCAGTTTGAGGTAGATACCATCTATTCCAATTTTTTGTAGGGTTTTTATCATAAATGCATGTTGGATCTTGTCAAATGCTTTTTCTGCATCTATGGAGATAATCATATGGTTTTTGTCCTTGGGTCTATTGATATAATGTATTACATTGATTGATTTGCATATATTGAACCATCCCTGAATCCCTGGGATGATCTCACTTGATCAGGGTGGATGATCTTCTTGATGATCTTCTGCATTCTGTTTGCCAGTATCTTATTCAGGATTTTTGCATCTATGTTCATTAGTGAGATTGGCCTATATTTCTCCTTTTCGGTTGGGTCTTTCTCTGCTTTGGGGGTCAAGGGGATGCTTGCTTCCAGGAATGAATTTGAGAGTATTGCTTCCCTTTCAATTTCATTGAAGAGTTGAAATATTAGTGGCAGCAGTTCCTCTCTAAATGTCTTGTAGAATTCAGCAGTGAAGCCATCAGGGCCTGGGCTTTTCTTAGTTGATAAGTTTTTAATTACATTTTCAATTTCATTGGTTGATGTGGGGTTGTTCAGAATTTTTAGGTCTTCTTCATTCAACTTTGGTAATTCATATATATCTAGGAATCTGTCCATTTCTTCTGTGTTGTCCATCTTATTGGAGTATAGGTTCTGGAAATAGGTATTGATGATCCTTTGGAATTCTGCTGAGTCTGTTGTACTTTCAGCCTTTTCATTCCTAATTGCATGGATTTGGGCCATTTCTTTCCTTTTTCTGATAAGGTTGGCTAAGGGTTTGTCAATTTTGTTGATTCTTTCAATGAACCAACTCTTGGCTTCATTGATTTTTTGTATCTTTCTCTTAGTCTCCATTGCATTGATTTCTCCTCTGATCTTTATAATTTCCTCCCTTGCATGAGCTTTGGGGTTGTCCTTCTCTTCTCTTTCTAGAAGCTTGAGGTTCAGCATCAGGTTGTTTAATTGGGCTTGTTCTGTTTTCCTAATATGCATATTCACTGCTATGAATTTCCCTTGTAGACTGCTTTCATTGTGTCCCATACATTCCAATATGTTGTATTGTCATTGTCATTCAGTTGAAAGAACTATATGATTTCTTCTTTAATTTCCTCTGTGACCCATTGGTTATTCAGAAGTGTGTTGTTCAATTTCCACGTGTTTATGAAATTTTTTGTTTCTTTTGCTATGGATCTCCAATTTCATCACACTATGGTCTGATAATATACAGAGGATAACTTCAATTCCTTTGCACTTACTTCAACATGTTCTATGTGTGAATATGTGGTCTATTTTGGAGAATGACCCATGTGCAGCTGAGAAGAATGTGTATTCTGATTTTGTGGGGTGGAAGACTCTGTAAACAGATGTTTAGTTCATTTGTTCAAGAGTTCAATTGAGTTCTACTATTTCATTACTTATTTTTAGTCTAGTTGATCTATCTATTTGTGACAGTGGGGTGTTGAGGTCCCCCACTACAATTGTATTAGTGCATATATGACTTTTCATGTTTGTTAGTATTTGTTTTATATAGTTGAGCACACTAGTGTTTGGTGCATAGATATTTATGATTGTCATCTCTTCCTCTTGGATTGTTCCCTTTACAAGGATGTAGTGTCCTTCTTCATCTCTCTTAATCAGTGTTCATTTGAAATGTACTGGATCTGCCAAGAGGATAGCTACTCCTGCTTTTTTTCAGGTTCCTGTTGCATGGAGTATTGTTTTCCACCCTTTAACTTTCAGTCTATGAGTTTCCTTTTCGAATGAAGTGTGTTTCTTGTATGCAGCATATTGTTGGATTTTGCTTTTTGACCTATTCTGCCAGTCTATTTCTTTTGATTGGTGAATTGAGACCGTTAACATTGATGGTTATAACTGAAACGTATTGACTTGTCATTGCCATGACTTTTTCTTTTTGTTGGGTTCTCCCCCTTTACATTTAATTTCTTGTCATGCCAGATGGGTTCATTCTGCTTTGCTTCCTGGGGTTGTGATCCTCAATGTCTGCTCCGAGGATATTGTGTAAAATTCTTTGGAGTGCTGGTTTGGTATTCACGAAGTTCCGAAGGTGCTCTTTGTCATGAAAGTATCTTATTTCTCCATCCATTTTGAAAGATAGTTTTGCAGGGTCCATCAATCTGGGTTGGAGGCTGTTTTCTTTGAGGGCTTGGTATATGTCACTCCAAGCTCTTCTTGCCTTGATGGTTTGTGTTGAGAAGTCTGCTGTGATTCTGATGGACTTTCCTTTGTATGTAATTTGTTTCTTTCCTCTGACTGCTTGGAGAACTTTGTTCTTCTGTTGTGTTTCTGGAATCTTAACAATTACATTCCTATGTGTAGATTTTTTTTTTTGATCAAGGCTATTTGGAGTCCTATATGCCTCACTTATCTGTATGTCAAGCTCTTTCCCCCTCCTTGGGAATTTTTCTGCAATTATTTCTGTGAAGAGATTTTTTTATGTCATCTCCACTCTCTCCTGTTTCTTCATTTACCCCAATCAGTCTTATGTTATTCTTCTTTGCATCATCTAGCAGCTGCTGGATTGATTTCTCATGTTCCCTTATAATTTTGAAGCAATTTTTCTTTTCCTGGTCACTAATTGCAATCTTATCTTCTATATCTGAAATTCTGGCCTCCCATTGGCTCATTCTGCTGTGTACACTTTCAATGGAGTTTTTCATGTCCTGGAAATCTATTTGCGTCTGTTTTATGGATTCCATTTGTTTTTTATGTTGGGATTCCATTATGTTCCTGAGCTCCTCTCTAGATTTATTAATCATGTCTTGCACTAGGGGCCCAATTTGTCCTGTTATCTGAGAAATTATTTCTGATTTCATTTTTTCCATATCCCCTTTGGTTGCCAGTTTAGTGGGTCCAGGTTGTTGAGTATCAGAGTGTTCGGTCTCATTTCCCTTTGGGGTTGCTGTAGGTGATCTGGAAGTCTGGTTTTGAGACTTATTTAGGTGTTTTCTCATTTCAACTGGGGCAGGGGACTGTTAGCGCCTGCACAGATTACCTCCTCTGAGCTGGGAGAGGTGGGACAGGGGCCAGGAACAGCGGTAAGGATGGTGACCCAAAAGCCCTTTCCTGTGGGCTGGGAGCAGCGGGAGGGATGGTAGCCAGGAAGTCCCTTCCTCTGGACCAGGAGCAGTGGGATAGTGGCTCAGAAGCCTCTACCTCTGGTCTGGGAGTGGTGGGAGGGATGGTGGCCCAGAAGCCCCTTCCTCTGGGGCAGGAGCAGCGGGACAGAAGGTGGCCCAAAAGCCCTTTCCACTGGGCTGGGAGCAGCAGGAGGGATGGTGACTGGGAAGCCCCTTCCTCTGGACCAGGAACAGTGGGATAAAGGCTCAGAAGCCCCTACCTCTGGGCTGGGAACAGTGGGACTCAGTACCTTGGTCTGGTGGTCTGGTGTCCTCTGCGTCTTTGTAGTGTGGAACCAGGTGGCTGCCTGTCTGCAGCGGGGTGATTTGGTGTCTTCTGCATGTCCAATTTATAAGTTTTAATCATTACATATTGACTACTTTTAATCATTCTAAGGATATTGAAATATCTTTATGTAGGGAACACACATCTAATGAAGTTTGCTTATTCTTCCAATTATTTCACTGGTTTACATCAGCAAAATCATGATAATCTTGCACTGCATAGCACACAGTTACTTTATTGTACTTTTATTTAAAAAGTACATCTAACATCAAACAATAAATATTTTATACAACAAAACGTGCAAATCTGTAGCTATCCTAATTCAAAAACAGATGAAAAATCTTTAGTCATTTTTTACTTAGAGATCTCCACTTAGAAAAAAAATAGCATTATTCTTATCCAACTCTTCCTCCAGAAAGTAATGAATACTAGCTCACATCATTGAAAATATTTGATATGATGTTTTAAGAATGCTTTACTTGAAAACAAATCAAAAAACCATTTAAGTGTAAAGATACATTATCTTTTTTCAATTTTCTTTTTTGCCATTTAATGTAAATGATCTCTTGAGATCTTTTGGGTGGTATTATTAACATTGAAAACCCCAGAATGAATTAATAGAACCACTTTCTTTAATAAGTTATGGTTATATTAGTTGTTTTAAAAGCTTGTAGTGATCTTATCTTTTTGTTTTGTTCTATGGACTGTATTAGGTTTAAAAACATTATGATAATCTAGACTTGAAATTAAATTTGTATGCCTTTCAAGAATAACACTTTAGTGGCTACAACAACAAAATATCAAATAATATCTTGGATTCAAATGATAGTGTTTCTATGTTTAAGGTAATATCTGGTTCAGGGTAAAATGTAAATAAACATCATCACTGTATTTTTACTAGTGCATGTTTGCAATATATAATAACTACAATCATTTTGGGGAATTTGTATTGTATATAACATATCTTTTTTATTTTTGTTCCCTTTATTCTCCCTACCCTCTCTATCTCTAACCCTTCATTTACTTCCCCACCTCCAAGTTTGCCTTTTTGCTTCCTAGCATCTCTCTTTTAGTCTACTCTTATGTTTTAAGTTTCACATATAACAATAAATGTGTGATATTTGTATTTCTGTGTGTGACTTACTTATTTTACCTAACATTATGATCACAAATTCCATCCATTTTTGTTCAAATGATATGATTTCATTTTTTATGACTCAACAATATTATGTTGTATATATACCACATTTTCTTTATACCTTTATCTGTTGATGGACATTAAATTTTTATTTTTAAAAATATTTTCTTTCCTTTTGTTGATTTATATTTTTCCTTAGTACATATGCTTAACTCTTAGTCTTAATTTTTATTCGAATATGAATTTTTTTGGCTTACCTCAGTGGATTAAATCCCGTGGTATGATCCCCTCTATTGGATAAAGTTCTTTAGCAGAATAGAATCTATCTCTATCTATCTATCTATCTATCTATCTATCTATCTATCTATCTATCTACCTATTTATATATCTGTATATCCATCCAAAATTATACTGGGAGATTTATTCTATAGGCTTACAGGATCAAAGGAGCAATAGTCCACAGTAGCCATCTACACACTGATACAGTAGCTGCTCAGTCTTAGAAGCTGGAAGACTCAGAACATGAATGACCGAAGATGCAGTACAAGTCTGAATGAAGGCCTTGATACTTCTTGCAGCTTATCTGGTTTAAGTGTGCCTCAAAAGGCTGAAAAAACCTAAATACATTATCCACAGCAAATGACAGGTGCAAAAGACACACCTGTCCAGGCAGAATGAAGCTTTTTCAAACCATATCAACTTCCTCCATCATCCTTTTGTATTCCTCCCCAGCCACAAGCCCATGACATTGTGCTACCCATGATAGGGTGAGTCTTCCCATCTCAGTTTGCTGGCCTATGTGCCAATCACTTCTAGAAACACTACCACAGACAAAGCTAGAATCATGATTGAATTATTTACTAGACATTTTTCAATCCAGTAAACTTGACAAACAAAATTAATTGCCAAATCATAAATAAATTCATTCTTTTCACATAAAGATAAATATCTCTTCTGCCATCTAGGAAGCACATATTCTTTTTAAATAATGAAGTGGGTTTTTTTCAATCTTAGTGGCAAAAATAGACAATGGTCTTTTCCATGATTTGTCTATTAGTAGTCAAAATTATACAAATGTACACAAATATTCAAGGATAATCTCTTAACAATCAAAAGTTTTACTCATTAGTTTTAATTATATTTCATATACCATAAAAATCATCTATACAAATGTGCTACCTTTAAATTGAGATCCATTCTATATTTAGGTCCATTCTAGTGATTGCTATGTGGAGCAGTAAAACAAGACATTATATTTATCCTCATGTTAATATATCACTTCACAGGAAGGATTTTGTTTTTCTAAGGGTTGAAATACTATATTTAAATAATAAACGTTTTCTTTTCTCAATTTGACTTTTATGGGTTACAGTACCTGCCCACATGTATGTGTGTATAGTTTTGTTTTAGATGTAAAATGATTTTCTAGTTATAAATAAGTAAAACAAAAACATTTATTCATTTTTAGCTTTATGTAAATGTGATTGAAATATTATTTATTATCTCAATATTTTAAGAAATGATAGATAAAGACATATCTTGAAAAGGTACAGAGAAAATATAGAAGAGGATGAGGGCACTACTATATAAAGACAAATAAACAATATTCTATATAAAGAAATTCACAGTTAAGTTTAAACTCAAGACAACAGCAACATAAACAGATTTGATATGATCAACAGGAAATGCTCAAAAGTCTCAGAATCCCAAACACAAAGATCATCACTGTAATTGTTTGAGATATTCTACTTAATTTATTTTCACATTTTATAATCCTCTTAAATTTATTGACTATTTTCTTCCAGCCCAGAGGAAATTGAATTAATAGACTTAACTTTAAGTTGAAGAAACAAAAGTTTAGATAAGTTATATTCCTATATACATTTGTAACATAAAAAAAAGAGAGCTGGACTTCTATACCAAAGGAAGATCAAATTTCTGTTATATCAGCTCTGCATATTGGGTGTGGTTTAAAATTTCATTCCAAAGAAAATATCTTGTAGCAAAAATATTAAAATATATCTTGTCACTTTTCTAATGAGATTCCTTTTGCAAATAAATATTACACAAAATCCTAATATGGTAAACAGATACAAGATAAAGTTGATCCCCAAAAGCTACTGTTTGATTGAATTTATAAGTAAATTCACTGCCTAAATCATTGAGATGTTTCAAAACTTAAATGTCATAGCATTTTGGTATATAGAAAAGATTACATTTGAAAATAAAATCTCTAAAATCCATGGAACAAAAAGTCAGACAAACAATCCAGGATAAATGGAAATGTGTGAGAAGCACCAGTTGGCACAAGAAGACATGGACCCAGACTGTTTGAGCTTTACCACCCTGGCAAGGGGGCTGTGAGTTCCCAGCAACCACACACCGAAAACTGCTATCCTGTCCATTTAATGGATAAGTACAACATGATATGTTCATCCTATGTAATATAAGGCTCATAATATTCATCATATGATAAGTATTAATTTATTCTCATTTATTCTCTCATTAACTTAATAAATTTCTTAGTAATCATGTTAGATTTATTTTATCATCAGGAAATGTCAACATCTCAGTATTTAATTCCTACCTCCTATAGTTTTCACTGTTTCAAATTTCTCATTCTTTAGTAAACACAATAATTCATTTCAGCCATTATCCTACAGTTTGCATTTGAGTATTTGCCTTATAAATAAAGGTAGAGTTGTTAGTCACATGGAATTAAATGGACTATAAATCCACTTATGATTCAGGGCATCTATAGTCCACAAACACTGAGGAAAATATGGACTTCTGCTTATTGTAATATTTCCTCCTGGTAACTGAAGAGCCCAGCGAGATGTACAGAGATGAGCCCAAACATGAAAGGAGACATTAAACTGAATGATGCCATGGTCATTGGCTATGTCAGTCTTTGGTGCGGAGGAAGTGAGGTCTACTGGTGAGGTGAGAGAATTATCGTACTCAATGCATACCTTTCCTAATTTAAAAAAAATGATGTGAAGACCAAAGGGACTAGAGTTCTAAACATTATGAGTAGAAAGACCAATCTACAATGCAGTCAATATTTTGATGTCTACATCAGTGTTTTCAAAGCTTTATGATCATTTTAACTCTCTGCCTTGTGAGCAACATAAGGCTGTTTTATGGGTAGTACAAATTTTCTTTGTTTCTACTACTGATGTCTACTGTGGAAGAATAATTTGATTTTCTAAAATTAGGCTTTCTGGTGCTATTAACTTAGCTCAAAAAATATCACCCAGGTGCCAGAGCTATTAAATTACCAATACTTCATAATAGTACAATACAGAATAACTTCATTAAAATTACTTCATCAGACAACATATGATATGAAACATGAATTTCACAAAGAAATGTGTTCAGATTGATTTTATTTTCCTTAGAAAGCCTGTTTCATACCTTTGACAAATAAGAATTAAAAATACAACTAAGGCATACTGATATAAATTCACTTGGAAGTATTTATGAAATATGTATATATTTATTTTTTAATTTCTTTATTGGTACATTTTAGGTATACAATACATTTAAATTTATCATTGGGAACTTGTACCTTTACATGATGTATCTTCATTCTTATTTTTCCCCATTCCCAGCCCTCCCTTCACCCTTCCACTCTTCCATATTTACAAAGACTTTGTTTCCACTTTTTCCATTTCTCATCATTTTTCCTTTCCCTTCTTTCATTTCCCCTACCCCTCCCACTTCCCCTACCCCTTTGGACCTTTTATTCCTACTTTGCATTATCAATTATTCATTTTAATCATTGGTGTATTTTAGGTATACAATAAAATGACATTCATTATTGGGAATTTGCACCTTTACATAATCTCTCTTGGTTCTTATTTATCCCCCTTATCCTGCCCTCCCTTCAACCCCTCCATCTCTCCCTATTTATAAAAACTTGGTTTCCATTTTCCCATTTTCTCATATTAATTCCATTCCCTTCTTTCCTTTCCCCTACTCCACCCACTTCGCCATGCACTAAACTAAAATCAAAGTGGATTAAAGATCTAAATATTAAAATAGAAATGCTGAACCAGCTGGAACAGAGGTTAGGGAGAACTCTTCAAGACATTAGTGTAGAAAAAGATTTTATGAACAAAACCTCATTTGTCCATGAACTAGCACAAACAATCAATAAGTGAGATCTCTTCTTATTAAAAAGCTTTTGTACAGCAAGAGAAACCACCAGTAGTGTGAAGAGACAACCCACAGTGTGGGAAAAAATTTTCACCTGCTTTTCCTCAGACAAAGGTCTACTATCTAGAATCTATAAAGAATTTAAAAAGATTAGACCTCCCAAATTGAAAGACCCAGTCTGAAAATGGGCATCTGAAATGAACAGATATTTCTCAGACAAAGAGGTAGAAATAGCAAATAAATATATGAACATCACTGGTCATTCAAGAGATGCAAATGAAAACAATGCTGAGATTCCACTTCACTCCAGAAAGAATAGCTGCTATCATGAAATCAACCAATAACAAATGCTAGTGGGGCTGTGGGGAAAGAGGAACCCTGCTCCACTACTGGTGGGAGTGTAAACTGATGTAACCACTGTGGAAATCAGTAAGGAGATACCTCCAAGAACTAGGACTGGAAGTTTCATTTGAACCAGCTATTCCCCTGCTGGGTACCTTCCCCAAAGAATTAAAAGAATCATACCACACTGATATATGTGCACCCATGTTCATAGCAGCGCAACTCGTGATAGCTAATACTTGGAAGCAGCCCAATTGCCCATCAAGAAAATGGTTTTTTTTTGTTTTTTTTTTTGTTTTGTTTTTTTTATAAAATAGAGTATTACTCAGCCATAAAGAAACTAGAGACATTTATAGCTAAATGGATGCACAGTGAGGCGATACTCTAAGAGAAATAAACAGGACACACATGAGTAAATACTGAATAGTTTCTCTAGTGTGAGAAACTGAAAGTGTAAATAAGGACTAAAAGATATAATAGATAATGTGAAATAGGAAGAAACGGGGCAAAGGGGGATGGGAAGTGGGAGGGGTAGGGGAAAAGAAAGAAGGAAATGGAATTAATAAGAGAAAAAGAAAAAATGGAAACAAAGTCTTTGTAGATAGGGAGGGGTGGAGGGCTTGAAGGGAGGGCAGGGGAATGAGGAAAAAATAAGAACCAAGATGGATTATGTGAAGGTGCAAATTTCCAATGATGAATGTCATTATATTGTATACCTTAAATGTACCAATAAAATTAATTTAAAAAAAGAATAATCAACATTTTATTCACCTTTCTACTACGCTACATGCACAATTATGATTTGTAGCAACAGAATCCCTTTCCATTTTTCACAGCATGAGAATTTTCCCTCTGGTAAGATAACTTTTTAAAAATTGTAAGTTTTAAACTTGTTATAAAAGAGCTGCCATATATTTTAATATGGAGATGTATTTAAATATTCCTAATATTACTATAAATTAACAAATCATACCCACATATATGACTAATTTGAGCCTCAAGTCTCATTATTATGAATTTTACAAATTACAACTTAAGTAATTCTCAATTTGCAGGACATGATTTTAAGCCACATTTTCCAATCCAAATACTATGATGGCTTTTGTTGTTTGTATTGTTTTGACCTTCAGTTTCTGTCTTACTCAATTTTTGAATTCATTCTATGTTATAGTTTTTATTTTATAGGTATTGTCTTTTGTCTTCCAATTTTCCATTTCAGAAAATATTTTTATTTCTTTAAAACTTATATTTCATGTTTTTAATTACTCATAAGAAATAAATTATGCTCTGAGAGTTTTGAGTTGTATTTTTTGGTTAGTGATAATTTGAATTTAGACACTGCAAATAAGATAGTTTGATTAATTCCATGGAATTTTGAAAGCTTTACATTGTAGTAGGAGAAAGTTCTTTATTTTTTTTTTACACTGTTCTGGAACTCACATACTTGGATCTGCATCATGTGCCATTTATTTTTCCCCTTTCTTTCCTTATTTTCTTGCTGTTTCTCCTCTCCTTTTCATCCATGTTTAGACCTATGCTTCTAATCCTCATTGACAAGTTTTACTAAAATGTTGGAACATAGTGAAATTAAATCTGTATGATTATAACTAATTTTTTAGTAAAGGAGCATACCTTTACTTTTTTTGGTGTACTGCACTTGAAAATTTATGTCTTTTTTAAATCAGGAAAAAATGCCAATAGTGCTTTCATTTGATTCTTTGCACTCATTTTCTTTATTTCATCTTCCTACAATTTTTATCAGAAAAATATTCTAAATTTAAAAAAAAACCTCTCTCTCTCTTTCCTTCTCTCAATGCTGGTGATTGAAATCAGGGCCTTACACATACTTATCTCTCAAGTGTTCTTTTATAATTTATTTTGTGCTCCTTTACCTTTCCTAATAACATTATAAATGCTACTGTAAGATTCATGATTTGATTTTTATTCATTTTCCAGTGTTATTTCTATTTCAAGTTAATAAGTACATTTTTCAGATAAGTGAAAATATAAGAATATACTGAGAATGTCTCAAGTACTGATAAATCAATCTCTATATATTTAACATTAGAAAATGTAACTTGCACAAGTCATTATAAAATATGGTTAGGATTATTCAAAAATAAAAATAATCAGTAGTAAGAAGAATACCTTCATGAGGGAAAAGCATCCTGATATACATCAATGAAGGAGAAATCTTTAGATGGTGCAATCATGGGCCATATGAAAGTTGAGATCAAAGAAAGTCTTATCAAGGAAAATTTACACAAATATATTAAAATTAATAAGAATATAAAAGGGCTAAAAATAATGATGATGATCCTTAATAGGAAAATAACATGGAGGTATCCTGCTTTCCAATTTAAAATTTTCCACATAGATAAAGTAATCAAGAAACTGAAATGCAAGCATAAAAATAAAGTGACAAGATTGAAAATACAAAATTCCTCTTTGTATTTATGGCCAATTAATTTTAAATAAGCATGCTTAGAAAATGTATTGAGAAGTTTTTAAATGCAAGGGTGTTGAAACAAGTGTATATCCACATGCAAATAAAATGAAATTAGACTCATATTTTAAACCGTATGCAAAAATTAATTCACTATAAATCTTTTACTTAAATGTGAGAGGAAAAATTATGAGGAATAAATTGTAAACTATAAATTATAAACTATATCACCATACAATAATTTAAAATAATAGAGGGCATTACCATAAAACATATTGAAAGAGTTAGTGAAATCTCATAACTCCAAGCAAGAGAAATGTTTCCAAGTATTTTCATTACTAAGATAGCCTCAACATCAGCAGCATCACTCATGCCTGCCATGATTTTTGTGTTCCTCTTAAGATATAGCTATATAATAAAATAACAAAAGCAATATGAGATACTTATAGAAAAGTTATTTCTTTGCATTTGGCTAAGGAAAACTAAATGTGCTTCTACAATATTCTTTATTTGTAATAAAATGATAGCAATAATCATAATTAAAAACTTCATTATTGGAGATAATATATATGAAAATGTAATCTTAATAAAAATGCTTAATAATTATTTTCCCAAGTTCTTTAGTGGTATTAACTTCTACCCTTAACAAAACACTCTGAGATTGGAACAATATTTCTTCAAATTTATTTATTAGCATGGAGAGTTTAAATAAGTTGTGTATGGTTAGAGGTACGAATACTATTACAATTCTGGCTTTCTAGATTCAGATTTTGCTTTTAATCACTATGCTTTTAATAGCAGCATGGTTAATTGTAAAATGAAAATAAGCTAGGGTAGCTACAGGGATACTAATTATTGGAATTGAGATCATTGTGGTAATTTTCTACTGTTATGACCAAATAATTGAGAACATCAACTTGAATGGAGAAAAGATTAATTTTTTCACTGTTTGTTAGTGCATTTTAGGTATACAATACAGTTACATTCATCATTGGGAACTTGTGCCTTTACATGATGTATCTTGGTTCTTATTTTCTCCCCATTCCCCTGCCCTCCCTTTAACCCCTCCACCCCTCCCTATTTACAGAGACTTTGTTTCCATTTTTTCTTTTCTCAAATTTTTTTCCTTTGCCTTCTTTCTTTTCCCCTACCCCTCCCACTTCCCCTACCCCTTTAGACCTTTTTGTCCTATTTCACATTATCAATTATACATTTTGATCCTTATTTACACTTTTAGTTTCTCACACCAGAGAAACTATTTGGTATTTACACGTGTCCTATTTATTTCACTTAAGTGTATGGCCTCAATGTACATCCATTTAGCTATAAATGTCCCTAGTTTCTCGTTCTTTAAAAGATTAATTTTGTCTTATAGTTTCAGAGTTTTCAGTTTAATGTTGGATGACATTGTTTTAGACCTGTGGCAAAATGGAACATTGGAGGGGATATTAAGGTGGTCAAGAAGGAGAGAAGCAGGCAGAAACAAAGGAAGGAGAGAGACAGACAGAAAGAGAGAGAGGAGCAAAAGGAGATAGGGTTAAGATACACCCTTCAAGGACAAGCCCTGAGAGACATATTTCTTCCAACTGACTTTGGTTTTCCATTTAAATTCCAAAACCATAAAAACATTTTTAATTTAAGCAAACAAAAATCAAATCAACTACATAATGAGGATTAAACACAATGAGGTAAGTCTGTAAAATGAAATGAATATGTCATAACGTGATAGTGATTAATATGTGGTAATGATTAATAGATAAATTATACAGAAGAAGTTAGAAAAGGAATATAACATTTATATTTTTATGGTTTCCATAACTTGTAGAATGTTTCTGCCTATACTGTTTTGTTTCTTTCTGTCAAGCCTGTATCTTGTTAAAAGTATTGTTATAAATCATTTACTAGATATGGAGTCATAAGGAATGAACAAAAATGTGAATGTTATTTAAATCAGTCTTCCAGCTGGAATAGTGGTATAAGTCTGTAATCCCAACTCCTTGGGAGGATCATAAGTTCAAGGCAAGTGTGGACAAATTAGTGAATCCATGTCTCAAAATAAAAATTTTACAAGTTCTGTAAAGGTACCTCAGAGGTAGAGCATTCCCTAGCATGTGTGAGGCCCTGGATTCAATCCCCAGTACAGCAAAAACAAAAACATAAAACTTGCCGTGTAAATAAATAAATAAAACTTACTGCTGTAATGGTAGCACTCTGGAAGGCAAGGGAG